>NC_054706.1:37706425-38006425 GCF_016097555.1 Gigantopelta aegis
CACAGTGTAAAGAACAGTGCAAAAAATACAAATATCACAGATATATAAAATTAAAATTTAAAATAAAGGTCGGTTTAACGTAAAAATTGTAAAACTAATTCTGGATGAAATCGAAATGATTCCATCACATTTCTCTGACCAAAAATATATTTTCTAATTTCTTTGAGATGAGGACACTCCACCAAAATGTGGCGTACCGTCAGAGTACACTGACAGTGCTCACACTGAGGTGGAGGATCCTTCTTCAAAATAAATGAATGGGTCAAGTAAGTATGACCGATGCGGGCATGACACAAGACTACCTCATCCTTCCTGCATTGTCTATAGGAGGACTGCCACTCTCCCAAGACCGACTTGATGGCATGAAGCTTGTTCGCAACCGCACCGTCCCAATCATGTTGCCAAGTCAAAAAGATAAATTTGTTGATATTATTTTTTAAATCAGTATAAGGCACACCAACCCTAGCATGAGGCAAATCCAAAGCAGACTTGGCAGCTGAATCTGCCTTTTCATTACCACTGATGCTAACATGGCTGGGCACCCAACAAAATACAATAACTTTAAACAACAAGAAAACATTCGTTGTTATTTTTTTTTATTTAAAGGTATTTTTAACAATGTATCTAATTATGTATAGAGATTGTCCCTCCGTTGATAAATCAATATAATAATATTGATTATTACCCATATGGTTAAAAATATCTTGGTACATATCAAAGTGATACGTCCCACTTGGCGTCATCGATTGGCGCACTACAACCTTATAGGAACGTCAATCAAACGAGTTGAGTGATATAAAGTAAGATCGATTATCAGTAATAAATAGGATATTAAACTGGCTACCATTTCGTATCATATCTATGTCCCTCGTGAAATAATTTGAAATGAAAATTATTTCACGAGGGACATAAACATGATATGAAATGAAGCTCGTTTAGTATCCTGTATATGACAGAGGTGTGTGTGTGTGTGTGTGTGTGTGTGTGTGTGTGTGATTTTGTCGAATCAGTTTTGTGAGTGGCAGTCTTCTTCCATGCTGATCAAAAAAATTGGTTAATATTATTTCTTACACAGTGAAATAATTGCTTGATATGTCACGTGTACCATACATTCAGGTGTTATTTATAAAAATTGTCCATGTGTTCGAAAAATGTATGATAATATTTTTGTGCCGGGGTGTCGTTAAACATTAATTCATTTGTATATATAATATGTTCCACTTTTTTCTTAGACAGACAACTCATGTATACCAATCTACATAGGCTAGCGTTGTGTTTGTAAAATAAAGTTACTATTATGCACACACACACACACACACACACACACACACACACACACACACACACACACACACACATACCCACCACTACTATCACTACTACTACCACCACCACCACCACCACCACAGACAACAAAACATGAATAATATTTCTGAGCTGTTAAAAACAATGTCTGTACCTATGATTTATGGCGAACTGGATATTTTCCCTCTGGATATTAAGATCAAAACCAGGATGCCTAGTTTTTGGGCCTCTTTGATTACTGGAAACCTAAAATATAAATTTAAGTTTTTAATTGATATAGAAGATACTCTAAACAAATTAGGCATTGGTTAAATCTAAATATTATAAATAAGAATGCATTCGTTCATATTGTGTCTAACAAGTTAAAATATCATTACAGATGATAATTTAAATATATATCCAAAATGTATTCCCTGTTGTTTATTCAAATCAATACATTCATACGAAAATTATCATTTTCATTTACCGGAGAAACTATGGACAGTCTACATTCGATTCAGAACTAGTAATCATTATTTACCAATTGAAACTGGCCGATGCCAAAACATTGAAAGACAAGACAGAATATGTTCTCTTTATAACACTACTTCTGGTGAAGAATATCAGTATTAATATCAGTGTCAGAGGCGGATCTAGGGGGAGGGGGGAGGCGCAGGGGCCCGAACTTCCCCCTCTAAATTTGTTGAGTTATAATTTTATTATATATTAATTTTAATTATTTTTTTACGAACCCTCTGCAAACTCCCTCAAAGTTCCCTTGGCATTCCGCCTCATGTCATTCCCCCCCCCCCCCAAATGGATTTTTTTGGATCCGCCACTGAGTGTCCTTATTTTGCAAATGAAAGATTAAAGTATCTAAACAGATACTAATACAAAAGACTTAACACCTTCAAATTTCATCAGCTATTTAATTCTAAATACAGCAACAACAAAATTAAGTATGTTCTTCAAGAAAGAAAAAGAAGTAAAAGTATGTTCCTCAATTTGGTTAACACCGTTTTAAAAATATGTATATATTATAATTATCTCCAGTGTATTATTATAGTATATGTTTAACGTCTAGAGTACACTGCTGTCTTTAAAATTATTCTTGTATAATAATTAAATTCATTTATGTATTATTGCTATTATTATATACCATAATTAATTATTATATAACATAATCTGTTCACAGTACACTGCAGCTGTCATTATGCATGTCTGTAAACCACCTCAATGTATCACCGTTTGGTGATCTGAGAGAAGTAAAGTTAGGTTCTGTTTTCTGTACTTTGATATCTAAATGCTGTTTAACACAATCGTTTTTTACATGCACATTATTTTGGTACCTTATGTGTTCGACCACAATTAGATTTTCAATTGCATGCATTCTTTTGAAGAGCTAATAGTGACGAATGTGTTTTTGTTTTTAAATTTAATTTACCTTTATTGAAAATGACTGGGGTTTGTCGTTTTCTTTGCATAAAAATTACTGGAGCCAGTGTCACATTTGTAATTTTGTTAACACATTGCACTCTTAACGTAGGTTACGTATTTGTATTTATTTAACTGTCTGTTTCGACTAACCTTTAAATGCACTAACATTATATTTGAAGGTACAAGCAGTTGATCCATCTAATGAAGAAAATAACGACACAGCGGAAGTTGTTATCTACGTCACGGATATTAATGACAACGCTCCTGTATTTGATAGAGGTATACCTGCTTCTTGATTTCTATCAAAATTAATAGAGTTGTTTTGTTGTTGAATTAAAAAGAAAATTTATATTATTTCCTGAGAAATTGACTAGAGTTTAAAGTCAGAATTACCAAATGTTTGACATCCAAAACCCCGATGATTATTAAATCAATTTGTTCGAGTGGTGTCGTTTACCTTTTTTTGTTTGACACCCAATAGCCGATGTAATTTTTGTGCTGGGGACATTGTTCATTCTTTACAATAACGTTAAATTTTGTGGATCTGGCCCACAGACTAAGTGATGTTTCTTATTTTGTATATAGAAAACTATGAATGTCAAGTACCAGAAAACGTTGAGCCTTTTCAGCTATATGGTTGCGAAGTAAACGCTACTGACATCGATTCATTTAATAATGGAAATGTCAAATATACTTTACAGACAGAAAATGAGGTGAGTGCAGACTTGATGATAATTAATTTGACTCGGTTTTGGTTTATAGATCTATATAGTCTATACTCGAAGGTGAAAAGTGTATGTATATTAGGTGGTATGCGTTGTTGAACTATTTGCTAGAAGTCCTTATGGAGTAATGCTTCACTAATACAATGTACCTACGGATTAACAGTGACTGGATTATCGAGTCGGCGCTAGCCGACGGTTATCTTGTTCAGCACACATATCATAATGACTAATCACTGGAGAGTCGGCAGCTGGTATAGTGGTTAGCCATCGGACATGCGGCTGGTAGGTACTGGGTTCGCATACCGGTACCAGCTCACAACCAGAGCAAGTTTAACAATTCTATGGGTAGGTGTAAAGCCACTACACCGACGTCTCTCTCTCTCTCTCACTCTCACTCTCACTCACTCTCACTCTCACTCTCACTCTCACTCTCACTCTCACTCTCACTCTCACTCTCACTCTCACTCACTCTCACTAAGTACTAACAGCTAACCACTAACCCTCTGTCATTGACAGACAGTTCAGATAGCTGATGTGTCTGCTCAGGACAGTATGCTTGAACCGTAATTGGATATAAACGAAAGTAAGTATTAACAATAAACAGAGTCGGCCATAACACGGACGCAGTGGTCTTGTTGGTAGGTATGTTCTCACCACAACATCGGTAACTGGAATACCATTATAGCAACGTCGTTTATTCCGCATTTTTACTGCATAATATGTACTTAAAAAGCGCACTAATAGCTTAGATTTAATTTCTTTACCTATCATTAATTGATACACTATGAATATAAACAAGAGTGGAAGTTGAGGTATAGCAATGGAAGGGAAAGAATTGTTTAACATTTCTGCACATTTATATTACCTCTATTTGGTGTACAATATATGTTATTAGGACACGTGACTGAAAGAAAGAAAGGACATCCACTGCCGCTACATACATTCAAAAATAGCCTTCATTACTTTGAGGCAGTAGTGATGTAGAGTAGGCCTACTAAATGTCGATAAAAGTACTTTCCTTATGCAAAGCACGGTTTGAAAAACTATATTATAATGCCACTTTGTAACTGGTGTACGTTTACAATAGCGGTTGCAAGTGCTAACTAATTATTAGTTAGGCTGAAACATTTTGTTTAATACTTGCCTGCGATATTTATTTTTCAGACCTTTGAAATCAACGTAGTGAGTGGACACCTTAATGTGTTATCAAGCCTCGATTATGAGTCACAAAAGGAATACATATTAAACATCTTAGCCTCTGATTCAGGGTCGCCCAACAAAACCAGGTAAACAGCACACGTGCGTTAAAAACGAATGCGCAAACACGTACAAATGTTGCCACTGATGTTTTTTTTATCTTCACAATATTTGAGATCCAAGTTAGATCCCTTCATAGCTTTCTCCGAGAGTATAAAATAGTTTATAGTACCTATACAATAAAAACAAAGCACGGGAAATAACGAGGACACCTTAACACTGTCAGTATCCATAATGTAACAGTAAAGTTTGTTTTTGTTTGACGACACAACTAGAGCACATTGATTAATTAATCATCGGCTATTGAATGTCAAACATTTGGTATTTCTGACACATAATCATCAGAGGAAACCCGATACATTTTTCCTAATGCAGCAAGGGATCTTTTATATGCAGTTTCCCATAGACAGGACAGAACATACCACGGTCTTTGTCCAGCTGTGGTGCACTAATTGGAACGAGAAAAAACCCAATCAGCTAGATGCCACGAAATTTATTACATTTATGTTCACAAAGACAGGAAAGCACATACCACGGCCTTTGACCAGCTTTGAGAAAAACCCAGTTAGTTGAATGGATCCACTGAGGTGGTTCGACCCTGAAACGCGAGCACCTCAAGCAAGCACTCAACTGACTGAGCTAAATACCCCCCCCCCCCCCCCATAATGTAACAGCGTCGGCCTCTGGGTTACAGTGGGTGGGAGAGGTCAATCTCTCAGTCGGTAGAAAGCTTGCCTGAGGTACTTGGGTTGCAGGATCGAACCGTCACGGTGGAATCATTCTGGTAGACTTTTCCCTGTCCCAACCAGTGACCCATGACTGATAGTTCAAAGGCAGTGGTATGTGTTGTCCTGACAGTGGGAAAGTGCATGTAAACGATCCCTTGCTGCTAATGAAAACATGTAGTGGGTTTCCTTTGATCTTATTTGCCAGCATTATTAAATGTTTGACATCCAAAAGTCGATAATTAAATACGTCTGTGTGCTTTAGTGGTGTTGTTTAACAAAATAGTGATACATTTCTGACACATTGGATAATGAGTGCACAAATCGCTAGGGAAAGATGTGGCCACCACCGCGCCACTTAAGTCCTTAACCAATAACAACTAATGTTCAGGATACAGTCGAGATAACTGATGTTTGTGACCAGGCCAGTGTGTTTACACGTTAATTGAACAGAAGTACATCATAAGTAAACAAAACAAAAAAGTTGATATAGATATTTTTTTAATAAAAAATCTAAAACCAAAACTGGCAAGATTAATTTCTGTTTATATCAATGTACCTGGAATTAAGAAATCTTAATTTCTACGTTTAGGACATGCACTGTGGTTATAAAAGTACAAAATGAAAACGACAATTCACCACATTTTATTGGACTGCGGTATAACTTCACGATACTGCAAACTATCACAGCTGGTGGTTTGATTGGAGTGGTTGAGGCGGACGATGCGGACGGAGACGTTTTACTGTTCAGTCTGAAGAACCACACTGAAAGTACGTAAGCTATACAGATCCTCTTTTATTTACGTTGGCTCACAAGCCTGCCAGAGAGAAGTTCTAAGTAATAGGGTCATATATGCTAGAGAGCTTGAGACAGCTATATCAATAGTATACACCTCTTAAAATGTTTTAGCATCACAGATGCTATTTCAAGACTTTTGCAACAATATACTTTTCAATTTGTCTCGAGAAATACGTTAGTTAGCTACATATGGCTGTAGGCTGTGCTCATGACGGGTGTCATCGGAGGGGCAGGATATGCTCACTATTCGCGAACATCTGATACCATCACTGTATCAGCCGTATATATTCCATTGAGATTTATCCTGTGCAAGTTGGGGTTTTCTAAGCTTCTCTTGGGAGTGGCATTTCCCCTACCGGTGGTGCAGGAGGGATGGAACACACTATTACGGATCTCCTAGGGGAGTGGAGGTACCCCTAAGGATGAAGACCTGGTAATGAATAACGAAAGCAATCACGACTCTGCCCAACTTCCTTTCATCCATGTGCAGAGATGTGATATTGATATGGGAATACGGTTTTGTCGTTGAGATTAATATGCTATCCCATTTGTTATAATCTCTTGGTATATAATTGAAGTTTGGCTTCTATTAATCTGATAATTTATTTTCCTTTTTTCTTTCTTTTGCTTTGTTTTCTCTGTTTTATTTTTTGTTTTATTTTTTTTCTTATCTCTCCTTTCCTACTTTTCGCTTTCAGCCATTTTTTTTATATTCTACTGTAGCTTTTTTATTATTTAAGTCAATGCTCTAGAAGTGTTTAAGTAATATTCTTTCATACTAGACAAGTCTCTGTAATTACCTGTATACGTTGCTACTAATATAATTTATATATACTTTGTATGGTAGTGATTTAGGGCCCCAACCCTAGCACTGCGTATATTTCTTGTTGGACAAAAAAGATTATCTTTTAAAAATCAGATAATGGTTATTTCATGTCAAGCTAACACTAGCTGTCTAAATTGTTTACAAAGCGGCTTATGGTAGAATGTGTTAGCTGAGAAAAAATCTGTATGTTTCAAGGCATGTAACGGTAAACCCGTGCGACGCTGTCTTTCGTATATCTAGTACATAAGTTCCTTGTAATTTTTAGATACAGTCAAGCATCAGTCTCTCGAAAAATTTGAACTCTCAAACTGACGCGATGGTCCCGTCCGAACTGATATACAAACTATTAATAACAGGCCACGAAAACTCAAAATTCAAAAACTCTGAAAACAATCGATCTCTCAAACTAATTTTTTAGTCACACCATAGATATTTAATGTACATGTATTTCTAATATATAAGTGTCCATTTTGGCATATCAGAAAAGAATAAAACATTGTGATTTTTCATTTTAAATGTTTTTTTGTTCTTTTGTTATAGATTTTCAAATAGATAATACAGGTCTGTTGACAACCAAACATGTGTTGGGGTGTGACCATACCTACCACATCTGGCTTCAAGTGAATGACTCGGTTAACACAAATGAAACAGTCATTGTCATAACGTCTGTCGGAGTGAATGAATTCTCACCATCTTTCACGGATATCTATGCAAGTGTCTTGGAGGAAAATGCCACTAAGGGTGACATTGTACTGCAGGTGAACTAGACATCGCACACTCGCCCACTTACACACACACACACACACACACACTGTGTCTGTCCATGTCTCTGTTTCTGGCTCCCTCTGTCTTTCTCTCTTTGTCTGTCTCTCTTTGTCTCTGTCTGTCTGTCTGTGTGTGTGTGTGTCTGTCTGTCTCTCTCTCTCTCTCTCTCTCTCTCTCTCTCTCTCTCTCTCTCTCTCTCTCTCTCTAATACAGATATTATATCGTTATAATACAATGTAACAGTTGTTTACAGTATACAATTTTATTATACAAGTTCTTACAACTAATTTATTTGTTTCATAGTAAAATTTGATTTGTAAGTTACTTTTAAAACCTATATCCCTTTATTAAATATCTAAATAAGAATTATATTTTAAAAACATACTGCACAGATCAAATTATAAACGAACTGTGTCAAACATCTAATAAAATAGACTTGATATACGGCCCTGATAATGTATTACTTGGTTTAATCTCTCAGACTAGTTTACAATACAATCTGTATTTATAAATCCAGATTTCGGCTTTGGACGGTGACTGTGGACAAGCCGGACAAGTATCGTACAACATCGTTGGTGGGAATTGGAATAATGCGTTTAGCATTTCTGAGAAAGGTTTGCTGACAGTCGGCTGCTCTGGTTGTCTTGACTACGATACACAAAACCAGTATGAACTGTTAGTCAAGGTTCAAGATGGTATGTTTATTTTTGTTGCTAGAAATCTGAATTATAAATGAAATCTATATTGGTATAATACATGTGGAACATTTTCCAGCATTTAGATAGATTAAAGCCCCAGTAAAGGATGCCCATTTGACTCTGCATTGTGCTGAGATACGGCCCTGATCTTTTTTTTTTTACGGTTTTATCGTTCAGGTGCCTAATTCATAATGTTCTCTTAAACTCTCTCAACCAACATCGCACCGTCCTTGCAAGTATTTTTGAATTATACTGCAAGATCACAAAGTTGTGAGAGTGTATTAAATTGTGCAGAGATAACGCCTTGATAACATATTATGTTTTGTCATTGACATCAACTGCCAGTAACACCTAATATTAGGATTTAGTGTACATTAAAACAAATTATGTGTTGCAGAAAATATACCATTTAGCCTACAAAAAAATGGTAATAATAACATATGTATCATGTGTGAAATGCTATTATGCATTTTGGTAAACTTCAGATAATAGTTTTAAATAATTGAGCAATATTTCTTTAAAATACATATCCTTGCTTTAAATATTATTCTTTGCATATCTGTATATGCCTTCAGACATCCCTTTGTTTACGGAACCCGTAAAACGTATTAGTCACGTTTAATGGGTGTGCATTATAAAAGTGGCAGTCTTCTTATAAATTGATTTTCCTGTCCTGGACGGAGGAGCAGGCGGAAGTCGACATCTGCGCCCATGACAGGCGTGTTTACAACGACTTGCTCTGAATGTACACGTAGAAACCCTCTGACCTGACCTAATAAATGGATTTGAAATGACATCGTGGTGAAGTGAATATCAGCTGTCCTCTTTAGGCAACCGACGCCATATAACCGTAAATACAATGTGTTGAATGCGTCGTTAAATAAGACATTATCTTCTTTAGACAAAGCACTGGACAGTGAGTCATGACTGCATATCCGCAAGGCTCTATTATAACTTCTTTTGGAATCGGTCTTGTGCAATATAATGACTGATTAGTATATGATTAACGATTATCATGTATGTTACTGCTTTTGTTACATAATTAAAAGTGTGGGTTTTTTAAATATTGTTTTAATGTATTACTAATACACATATTATAGTCATGTTTTTTTTGGAAAAAAACCTTTCTTTTGAGGACAAAGTACCTTTAAGAAAATAATAAGTATCGTTTTGCCTTCTGCGTGGTAGTAAACGATAGAACAGTCTGTGACGGGTTCCTGTACTTTGAAACCTATAATTCCCCGAGTCTTCATTTCTAAATAACCCCTGCGTGTGTTGTAACCTCAACGTGGTGCAGGGGTGTAACATTCTCTTTGAGAATGGCCAATACAGCACAAATTGAAGTTTAGAGTAAAAGTCAGTATCTTATCTGTGATATTTGTATTTGTATTTTTGCACAGTTCTTTACACTGTTTTTATTTATATCTTGAATTTTTCTGTTGATGTTGACCATCACCTTGTTTGTTTCCATTACCATAGTTTGACACCCAACAGCCGATGTATTTTTCGTACTGGGGTGTCGTTAAACATTCATTCATTCATTCATTCATTCATTCTAAATAATGTCTTTACATCTATTACTAATATTAAAGCTGAATTATTACAATATGTGAGATATAAACTGTCTTGTATACAGAATTTGTTAAAAATAATTACCTTTACAAATCAATGATGTTTTGTGGTATATTTTTAGGTGGCATTCTTCCAAGAATGAACTTTACGCTGGTAAACATAACCGTGACTAACATTAACGACGAGGCACCCATGTTCGACCGAACTGTATATGCAGCTCACATTTTCGAGAATGAAGAAAACGGAACAATAGTTCTACAGGTATTATACAACATTAGGATGGATTTTAAAATCTATTTATATGTTAATATGCATCATTGTGTCTTTCTGGGGTGTTGTTAAATATTCATTCATTCATGATGTCTTTCATGAATGAGACTCTCACTTCTTTTATTGATAATGTTTAACTTTTTGTATTGATATTTAGTCATTTACCTTTATTTGACCCTTGTTAGTCATGTGTTTTTCGTACTGGTGAGTCACAATCTAATTAAAAATAGCTCCACTGGTTAATTACTATTACCTGTGGATCTAAAAGTACCACGTTGGAGCTCATGTCTAGTTGACCTTTCATTCGACCAATCAAAACCTTACTTGCAAAATCATGACAGTGATTTGAAAAGAATTTAAAAACATTTGGAATTATGACGAGGGTGGACGAAGTGATTTGGGTGAATTACAAAGTATGCCGGAAACTAATTTCAATATAAAATTTTAATGTTGAACTTTTGTTTCAAGACAAAAAAAAATCTATTTATACTAGTGTACAATCCAGAGTTTATTACTGAACTCCCCCCCGATCCCGTTTTTTAATGTTGAAATAGACCAACAAGTTCACCTATTGCATAGATAGTCTCACCCGATATTTGTAGAATTTGCATGCTCCCGAATAACGCTATAAAAGGATATAAAGTGTGATTGGTCGATATTTAAATTATTATTTATAGATGAAATGTCACCTGGACATGAGAGTCCACGCAATGCAGTTAGATCTACTGGTAGACCAGTAGAGCTCATTTTTAATCAGATTGTGGTGTGTCATTAAATATTCCTCAAATCAGTTAAATTAACAGGTAATCAATAATAATATAGTGTTTGAAACTCAACCTAAATCAGAATTCAAATCAAGTCTTCAGCTGGTCTTTTGACAATAGTTACCACAGGGATAAGGCTAGTTGAAATATTTTGCTGGAGATAATTTCTACTCGTACCTTCATAAATAATCTTGTTATATGTTTCATTCATAAACATAAGTGTACTCTTCAGGGGCCAAATTCATAAAACATTGTGGACCAAATTTACGCTGCTTACTTTTCTTAACGCAGGTGTTTAAGCTTTGTAAATGTATGTAGTTGTAAGTGAAAAAACTAATCTTGATAAATTCGGCACTGTAACTTTACGTTTTAGTCTAGACGAGGAATCTCAAAATGGAGCATTTTGGAGTAAAAGTTGGGAACCAAACTTTTAAAAATAATTTGGATATGCTGAATCCAAATTTGTCGGTTCCCAAGCTGGATTTTGAGTCCTTCACCTTCAAAATGGCAAAACAAAAATGGCCGCCATATGGTTCCCGACTTTTACCCAAAAATGCTCCTAGACTATTTAGAGCTAACAGCCATACTTTTCGATGTATTTCGAATCTATATCACGGATAAATGACATAATTATAGAATATGGATCATGGTCAATATGAAATAATTATTTCAGACTTCCTGTAAGTATAAGGATTGTTTTTTATTCGGTAATTTAGAAGCCCAGTTTTGCATATAAACATACATTTATTAATAAAAAAAACCTATTGTTATATAATTACAAACAATACAAATAATACAGTTCGAAATTTAGAAAAATCGGTTTCTTTTGTTCGTACATTGACCCATCATATTGATGTACTTTTCTGTGTGAAACAGATACCAAATACTTGTAAACGTACAGGCTTTTAACGCTACTAGTTGAAGTATTAACCATTGATTTTTATATTGGTCTATTGGTGATCACAACTGCATAGTGGTGCTTACAGTTTGTAATTATATATTTCTTACTTTTTATATTATTACTTTTTCAATTAGTAAAATATGTTAACGCTGGTCAAATTTTGGTTGACACTGATGTACAGTATCTGTCATGCATCCATTTTAAAGTTATTTGTACATATTGTTTCAGGTCATTGCCAGTGACAAAGATTCGCCTGATAACGAACTGATATACTCACTGGTTGCTGACATGCCTGGATTTTCACTCTCGTCCACTGGGATATTAACCACAAATGGTGTTTTGGATGCCGATGGTGGACATTTCATAATCACAGGAAATGTATCGGTCACAGATGGCATACATTCTAACTTTGCCATAATTAATATTACAGTCGTGGATGTAAATGACAATATTCCTATTATTTTACTAGAGCCATCTAGTATTGATGTTCCTGAAAATGCAGAAATAGGAAGCATTATTTTCGAGGTGAAAGCAACAGACGAAGACCATACAAATGAGGGATTTACATACTGGTTAACAAACACAGACGGAAAGTTTGAGATAAACGCTATAAATGGTAGTATATTCGTTTCTGATCACTTTGATAGAAGTGTGAAGGATACTTACAATATCACAGTGCATGTTAGCGACCATGGAATTCCACCAAAATTTAATCAAAAACATTTTGCCATAAGCATCAAAGACAGTAACAATGAACCAGTGTTTTGGAATACTCCATACACATTCAGTGTTCCAGAAAATACCAGTCTACATACGGTGATTGGTGCAATATTTGCGAATGACTCTGATAGGGGTTCATCAGGCACAATCAAATATCAAATTACCGAGGGCAATGAAGATAACATGTTTCTTCTTGATTCATATTCAGGAAATATTTCTGTGTTTAATCGTTTAAATTTCGAAGGAAAATATGGTCAAACATACGTGCTCACTGTTATTGCTAAGGATTTATCATACGTTCCCAAGACTGCAACAACATCTGTGACTATTAATGTGGATAATATTCCAGAAGCGCCAGTATGGCCATTACCACTTCCTATAGTATTGGTTCAAACATCGGCATCATGCAAGACATTCCAGGTGACAGCTTTCTCTCAAGATGTTACATTTGTATCCAGTAGCGATGGTGGCGTTCTCTACAGACTTCTCAATTATAGAAACATATTTTCTATAGGGAGCACGACTGGCATTCTGAAAGCCAATATAACACTCACTGCTGCTGGGAAATATAATTTGAAGTTACAAGCGTGTAATGCAAATTATACCAACTTGTGTTCAAATGCCAATCTTACCATCGATGTTCGAAGCGATAATTCATTATTTTCCTTTTGCCCAGCCTTTATTTCAACCAGTATTAGAGAAGATGTACTGGGCGGACATCTAGTTGTTGACATGAACACAACGTTGGGAGATCTTGGGATCAGTTATATCATCACAGATGGAAATGAAAACCAAATATTTCACCTTAACTCTAGTCAGGTATGTATGACTGATTGGGTGTAAAATAAAACTAGGAGATATGACATTGTCAGAAAAAAACAGGCCAATACATTTTTCAGTTTGAAAATATATTTGTTTTCAAATATAAATTTGTGTCCTAAATGGTGTTATTCACGAAAATACACTGTCCACTGATAACAGATCAGTCAAAGTTGTAAACACCGTTTTACTTATTGATAGCAAAAATATGAAATTGTGTCTAATGCCTGCATACAATATATAAGCATGGATAACATGGTTTTAAAATGGTTCATCAACACACTAAACAAAGTGAAAGAACATTAATGTATAGATGTGGGCCTAGTACAACTAAATCTGTATTATAATATTAATTAATTACTCATTTATATCAAGAACACGTTTTTCAAGTTGGCCGCAGGTAATGATTTTATTTTCGAAGATCCGAGGAGACCGCCAAACACCTGTCATAAAACCTTTGACAGGAAGGTGGCCTTAGCTACCAAGGTTCCCCACCACTTTTGGTAGCAAAAGGGGAGGATTTACAAAAAAATGACACTTCTTACTGATATTAATTAACCCACCTTTGCGGTTTTCACGTAGAAGACAATTCCAGGACGGTACTATAATTGACGTGTGATCCAAAAGTAACTAAGGTATCCCAAAAATAATTTGTATTATAACAGGATACACCCTTCCCTCCAATGTATACCGGTAGGGGTAACATGAGTCGGTATACCTATAGATCCATGTCATGTCTCTCCAGATCTCGCCAACCCCGATCATAATTTCCTGCTGCGACAAAATGTGTTTGAATACAATTCAAGATATTTTCATTTTCCATTCTTGATACCAAATGGACAAATTTGTGTTTATTATGCTTGATTAGAAGTGCCCATACCACCTACGTTGAGCAAGTCATAATATATCAGACCAATAAAGCATCCTTCACCGAATCAGTTGTCTGCATTACAGTCTTCTGTATTAACTGGTTCAGCACCTGTACTTTCTACACAGTCTTTATTGGCGAGTTCTTCCTAATTTAACGCTCCTCAGCTGAAAGTATATTGGAAACAATTCGGCAGTATAATATTTTAGTGACAAAGTATAATATATTATCTGAAGTAGAGGTGGGTAGGTGGGTGACAACTGATAAAGCGCGTTCTCTCCTTGGGTAATCAATTAAAAAAGAACATACATCCGGATAGTAGCTGGTGTTAAGTCGTGTCGTAATCTTGACTGTAAGTGGCGGGGTTGACTGATTGATTTATTTATTTATTTATATTTTTAGGGTTTAATAACAACAGCCACAAAACTGGATCGTGAAAAAACTGATCACTACACACTTCTAGTTGAAGCTCATAGCAACAATCAAACTGCCCAAGCACAGGTATTGTATTATTATTTGTACCTTTAATTCCTAAACATCTGGGACCGAATTTACAAAGCCTGTTTATGCCTTACATCCATGTAACTACATACATTTACAATGCTTAAACACCTGTGTCAAAGAAAATTAGGCTTAGTAAATTTGGCCTCCGGTATTCAAATGTTTATTTTTATTAAGCATTATCAACTATAATATGAACTTCCATTTGTTAAACATGATGGAATAAATCATTACACATATTTTCAATGCAGGTGATTATAAAGATACTTGATATTAAGGACACCAGACCAAGGTTTCAAAGAAGTAACTATCGAGGAGAAGTATCGGAAGCTGCTAACATATATGACCCAGTTATAGTGAACATTGGTGGATATAAAACAAATTTAACTGTTGTGGCTGTGGATCTCGATTTGGACACGCAGGTAGTAATTTATTTCTAGTTTCTAGTCTCCATTATGTTGACATTTACCATTGTCTGACACACAATAGCTAATGTATTTTCATGCTGGGGTGTCATTAAACATTCATTCATTCATTCCTTTCATTTCATTTCTAGTATTAATGTTTACTAATAATGCGGACCAGAGGCGGATCTAGGGGGGGACAGGGGCCCTCTCCCCCTTAAATTTTGCGATAGTTATAATTTTATTATATATTAATTTTCATTGTTTTACGATCCCTCTCCAAACCTCCCCCAAAGTTCCCTTGGCATTCCACCTCATGTCACTGGGGCCCCCCTAAATGTATTTTCTGAATCCGTCACTGCGGATGCATGTATATGTGTGCTTGTAAAAAACAAATGCATACATGCAAAAACACATGCATGCACACACAATGTACACAAACATACTGGTCAACTTAAATGGTATCAAACTGAAATGGCCTGGAAGCACTAAATTGCAGTGATAATACTTGTTCAGTTTCCTATATATAAATTTGAATATTTTCTCTGAACAGATGTTGATTTAGTTGCATACTGGTTGTTTTAGCATTGTAACCTATGCAATGGAAATCAATATTTGAAGAAATATGAGGTGGGTGCATGAGCTAAGGAATTCTTTTTTAATTATCGACAATAATAGAACGAATAAGAAGGCTCGCAGAGCAAACGGATCACAAATTGGAAATGTAGAAACTTAGACATGTCAGAATGTTTGTTTTATTTTTAGGAATATTTTGACCGTTACAAACAATATATGAATATTACACAAGTTTAATTAACTGAACATATGAGAATAATAATTATTATGTTTGTATTGTAAATGAAAAACAAAATATACTCATACATGCTAACCATACTCCTTAGATTCTGTTTCATGTGCTGAGTAAGCCAAGATCTTGATGTTCAAATATTATTTTATTTTTATAATCTGTCACCACATTTATTATATCGTCCGTTGACCTGTTTCGGCGAAGGACCTGTTTCGGTGATTGCGTCGTTTGTGCGCATCAGTACGAACATTTGAAGATTTCTGACGTCGTGGACATTTGTATGTGGAAAGTAAACAAATATCTGTCACATTCACAGAAATGTTCGTAAAAATAAGGTCAAAACGAGCAAAGAAAGCAAGATTGAACTTAACCCACTCATAAACACAGCACATTTTTAATACCGTTTTTTATGATTTTCAAAGACTGTTATTTGAAAGAAAACTTAATTTTAAAAACTATTTTTGACTGTACTGCTATGTTGTTATTGAAATCACATGATTGTCACGGCGTCTACTGGCTAAACTCTCTTTACAGATATTTGCCCAAAATATATGGTTCTTATATGTTTTAACATAAATATCTTTCTGGATATCTGTTTATATATTTATTAAAACTCAGAATGCAGCTTATATGTTTTTAACCAAACAATTTTACCATTATAACTATTCATTTGCTCAACTTATAACACGATTGCAAGACATCAGAATTGTTATATTCGTTTTCCTAAAATGTTGTCTGTTAACATTGGTTCTCGAGGACTCCATTTTGTAATAAGTCTTAAAATATTTAAAATAATTTTTATAAATTATTATAAATACATGGTTTGTTGAACAACATATATGTTTTGATAAAACACTGAAAAGTTTTGTGTTAGAAAGTTTTGGCTGTAAGCTATACCACTAAACGTTTCACTCATTGAAACAAATGAATGTATGAATGAATGTTTAACGACACCCCAGCACGAAAAATTTAATCGGCTATTGGGTGTCAAACCAAACTCACCGAAACAGGTAACGTAGTTAACAATATTTACGGCTGATGCATGTTACAGTTTTTGACGCACGTGCGGTAAAGTTTGCTATATAGCGGCCAGTTTAGTGCTCATTTGAAGCATAGTAATACTAATAAAAAGGTAGCTATTTGAATAACTGTTTGTTTATAAATATTGATATGCTATAGAACCGAATGCTTATGCTCACCAAAACTGGTTTACCCATAATTTGTTTTACTGCATATGGTGAAAGTGGTGACTGGCATGATAGAACTCCTGAAAATCTTTATTGAAAATATCTGTGTTGAATTTGACAAGCTTGAGAACTTATTTACATATTAAAATATATAAAATGTGTATGTGTATATTGAGACGAATGTTATACATTGATATTTTTATGTTATGTTCAAACGTTTGCTTCCAGCTGACATACAATATAGTATCATCGAGTGATTCATCCAATGGATCATTTTCTGTTGGACCATCGTCTGGAGTTATAGTAGTCAACAAGACGTTAAATCGTGAAGAAATCCCGGCAGACATGCATGATGAGTACACTTTTCAGGTAGGTGCCAGTATTGTAGAAAGTGTTCTCGCACCTTCTACTTGATTTTCTGTAACATGGTCCACCATTTTAGGAGTTGATCGGTCGGGTGGTTTTATGTTATATTAAATGTCATAATTGTTGGACTACCCGCACCAGAAACCATACCTTGTACAGATCTCAGTAAATATTGCTACCTACTTCTAACAAAACACTGGCAGTGAATATATTTAATGACATATTATAGACTATAGAAGTATAGGTGTTTTGGCAGGCTGTCTATTAAGTCTTCTTGAACGAGGACAAGGAACGACTGACTGAACATGCACTAAACCATTTATTCCAGGTTACAGCATCAGATGAAAACTATACAGCAACCGCTACAGTAACTGTTCACGTTCTCGATGAAAATGACAACTCTCCTGACTTTCAAGAAGATGTTGTTAACATTAGTATTTCAGAGGTAAATATAAATGGATGGAATTCACATAAATATCTTTAAATCAATGTTAGCACAGCTATGACCTTCTAAGGGAAATTTGACGGACGTCCGTCCGGCGTCCAACCATTTTTCCCTTGAAGTCTGTCTCCTAGACGTTAGATTGGACCATTCTAACTTGATACAGGGATTCTCTGGATCTCCTAGAGTGTTGGGGGTGGGACGTAGCCCATTGGTAAAGCGCTCGCTTGATACGCGGTTGGTCTGGGATCGATCCCCGTCGGTGGGCCCATTGGGCTATTTCTCAATCCAGCCAGTGCACAACGACTGGTATATCAAAGGCCGTGGTATGTACTATCCTGTCTGTGGGATGGTGCATATAAAAGATCCCTTGCTGCTAATCGAAAAGAGTAGCCCATGAAGTGGCGACAGCGGGTTTCCTCTCTCAATATCTGTGGGGTCCTTAACCATATGTCTGACGCCATATAATCGTAAATTAAATGTGTTGAGTGACTCGTTAATAAAACATTTCTTTCTTTCTTTCTCCTAGATTTTAGATTGGATTGTTCTAAAACTTGGTACAGGGATTCGTTGGGGCAGTCTATACAACTAATACATACTGTATATGAATACTCTTTTTACAAAATATATTTATGACTAAATCATGACCGATACTAATTGTGAAAACATGTCATTACATTAACGGCCGCAATCACCGTGAACCACCCATGGAGACCTCAGTGCAAAGGGTATATGAATGTAATGAGAGATTGGCTTGTAATATAGTAGTAAACACCATCATAAAGTCACCAAAATAACAATGTCTTTGATGAGAGTTTGCTGACCTTTTCATGGATCTATTATTTAATACTAAAAAAAACCCTTTAGTTTTAAGGGGTTTTTTTGCACTCAAATATTTGGTTACATTATCAAATCAAAGATAAATTCAATATATTTTATTTATTTGTTCTATCTGTAGAATACCGCCATAGGATCTATAATATTCCACGCTGAAGCAAAGGACCTTGATTATGTTGACAGAGGGCAACTCAAATACAACATTTCTCCCAAAGGTATATATCTTATTTTATTTTATTCATTACCAAATCTCAAGCTAGATCCAAGCTGGAGACTGAGAAGGTTTTGTTTTAAAATACACATTCTTAGTATATTGCCAAAAAGAAAGAATGCAATAAAAACTGTAAAGACATGGTTTAAAATGTGCTGATGTGTAGTTAAACGAACATTCTTTTTTGTGGTTTTTTCTTAGTCAGTGATTTGTTAATACAGTCACTCAAGCTGTCCCATCCAAATCACAAAATTGACCTTTGGAAATTACCGTTACGACTGACACAAATAAGCAACATCGATCGTGACGATCGATGTTGCTTATTTGTGTTGCATTGTTCACAGAGGGAACGATATCAAACTCCCTTCTTTTTACCATGTTAGTCGTAACTAAAATATATTTCATTAAAAATAGGTGGAATCAATTTTACCACAAAAACAATGACCCGACAAAGTTAGGCTGATCAAACTGAAGTTGTTGTTTTGTGTTGTCTTGGAATTAAAAAAAAAAAATAAAAAAAAAAAAAAAAATATATATATATATATATATTGGATATACAGTATTCTTCCTGGTGTGGCTGGTATAGTGCTCTACCTCTTGGGGAGCCAGTATAAATATATATACCGTTACACTTTTTGTTACTACTTAAAGTTTCACGCTATGAGCGATCATCAGGTAACGTGTAACTGCCCTGTCGTTACGTCATGAAGCAGTGATGTCACAACAGGTGCAGTGGGTACGGGCTATTCTTTTTCGGCTTAGCTTAGGTGGCTGTGTTAATCCATGTGGGTGGGTGTCGGCATTTGGATATAAGTTCATTTCTCTTGTTCAGCGAGTTGGTCCCTATAGCTTTCAGTACTTCCAGCTTTTCCCCAATACATAGATTGCACTGCCCCGTGCTTCTCTTGAAGGTGTTCACTTTCCTTATTACGCGCCACGTTATTGTGTACTCAGCGTTTTTTCTTTTTAGTTCCCAAATGTATTTCGACAGTTCTGTTTCCTTTTCGTACTAGCTATGCATATATATATATATATATATATATATATATATATATATATATATTATTATTATTATTATTATTATTACCTAGTTGCACAGGGTCTGCATTACCTACAACTACTAACTTAGCATCTTCATATAAGACCATTGTTAAATACAGACAACAATGTAAAACAAAACCCACACACACTCCCTACTAAATAGAACATAAAAACATAAAAAATTAAATATTCATTTTGATATTCAATGATTTTCAGATGCGTTCAGCATTCACCCTGACTCTGGATATGTCTCCATGCGGTTGCCACTTGATCGAGAGTCTAGAACATCCTACAGCCTTACAATTGTTGCCAAGGATTTAGCTAATCACACTGTAAGTTAAATACAAGTAATAGCAATAGTTGTCACTTATTTGCATTATAATAATATTATTAAATTAATATATCAAAGTCTATGGTATGTACTGTTCAGTTTATGGAAAGGCGTATATAAAATATCCCTTACTGTTTTATAATTAGGATTGGGCGGCAGTGGATTTTCTATCTTTATCTACCAAGTGTTTCAATAAACATATATTAGACACCACGTAGCCACAAATAGTTTCAAATGTGCTGTGGTGTCGTTAAATAAATATTCCTTTCCTATAAACTAAATCTATCACATTTTGGGTAGCCATGATGACATGTTGCCAGCTGACAGAGCCATGTTAAATCACATATTAATTACATTTTCCTCCTTGGAATATCAATGTCTCTGTATACTTAAGGCGTTTTTGATCATCTTAATCTTCGTCATAGATCAAACTTCATTTCAACTCCCATATTGGTTTGATGAATATAATTTTATAACAATTTAAACTACCACAATTTTAACACGTTTTAAAAAACATGTGAGTTCAGCACATAGAGTAGTATCCTACATTACAAGGGTTACATACCTCAAATTTCAGTGCTTAAGCAGGGTTACTTAGATTACAGTTGTACCTCTCAAAAACGAGAGTATGTTCATATTGTATTGTATACTGCCCGAAGAGATGTATTAATACAATGATTTTGAATTGAATTTTCATTTTGATTATGTTGATTATAATCATTTTTGTTGAAGGCTGAAATGGAATTGAACATCTTTATTACCGACGAAAATGACAATCCACCACAATTTTACCAGTCACAGTATGTCTTCAATGTATTGGAAGGTAATGTCTGAAAAAAAAATTCTTTCCCGTAATGTGCCAACAAAACTTAGGTAGGGTAGGTCGGCTTACTTAAAAACTTTTTACCACATTGACTAAATATAAGACAACATAGATTAGACACCTAATATTTATAGTTAAAATTATGCTAAGATGTCTTTAAACAAATGGGATTCCTGTATTTGTGCATGATAGACAACGAGCACTCTCTGTCAACATCTACTGCTAAGACGGAACAGTAAACTGAGTTTCTTTACCATTTAACAGTACATAAAACAGTGTGTAATTTTTTTTTTAAATGTTGTTGTTGTTGTTTTAGGTACTGCCAGCATTAATCAGTCTTTTGTGGTAGCGGCACATGATGATGATATTGGAAACAATTCAGTTATCACATTCAACATTGTAAATGGAAATGATGATGGAATATTTGTCATGTCCAGCAATGGAAATAAGGTTAATATTTTATTTTTCATTATACATTGTGCAGCATTACTGAATACATTTCTTAAAATGTATATTAAATATGTATCAGATTTTCTAGGTATTAAAGGGCTCACGCTAAAGTATTATACCACATAATACTAAGGATGTTAATTCTGTTTTTGTTTGTTTCGAAAAAACCCACATGGTAAATTATAGCTTGGAGCCAATCATTGCCTCGTGCGTTCTTAGTTGTTGGTCGGACCCATGTTGTAATCTGTACAGTTCTTCTTCCATATTGTCATTCCACCAAATATTTGGTTGTATATGTCTTATTCTATTTTATGAGCAATGATGCCAGGCTTTATCTAAACGTTCTGCGTATTGCAAACACTTTTAATTCTGCAAATAGAGAAGCACAACATTTGAAGATGAAAATTCAAAGTAAAGACTTAGTGACTTTACAAGTTTCATTTTAACACAAGGAAATGAAGGAAATGGTTTATTTAACAATACACTCAACACATTTTATTTACGGTTATATGGCGTCGGACATATGGTCAAAGACCACAGATGTTGAGGGAGGAAACCCACTGACGCCACTTCATGGGCTACTCTTTTCGATGCACCATCCCATAGACAGGATAGCACATACCACGGCTTTTGATGTGCCAGTCGTGGTGCACTGGCTGGAGCGATAAATAGCCGAATGGGCCCACTGACGGGGATCGATCCCAAACCGACCGCGCATCAAGCCAACGCTTTACCACTGGACTACGTCTCGCCCCCCCCCCCCTCCCCCACCCCCACCTCACCCTCGTTTTAACAGAAACCGTAGACGAACTCTGAGACTACTTTCGACAATGAAAACTTAATTATGACATCAGCAATTAATTTCCACTAGTTCACGGTTACACCGTTAAAAACGACCTTTTATGCTTTTTAATTTCTATTGCTATTTTGTTGTATCAAAAGTTAAATATCTTACAATCACAACTTTTGGAATTTGTCGTTTTTGATTCTGAAAATATATGGTCCTTTTATGATATTTGATGAAAAGTAAACTTAATCTTACCCGACATTTTGACCTCATTAATTTACATTCAATTGAAGCAGGTCATTACTGCTTGCAGCTTTAATTATTAGTGTTCTTTTTCTATGTATCTGCCATTTTCGATTTAAAATACTTCATTTGCTAAGTGGCATATGAAATGACTGGCCCTATAGTAGTAGATGGCACTGGAATGATTCATACTGGATTGAAAAATTAAATAGTAAGGCCCCCTCTTCCCATTGTTAACCTTTCAGTTTACTTTTTTATACTTAATTGTAAAAAATGCATATGTTAATAAGTATCAATGTATTTTCGATAGGGGACATTAACAGTTGTTAAAGAACTTGATCGGGAAGACACCAGATGGGAGATTGAAAACGGAAGTGCTATCATAATATTAACAGTGGAAGCTGTTGATGGAGGATTTCCACCACTGAAGGTCTGAATGTTTTTGTCCCTGTTAAACAATAGAGTAGATAGAATGTAATATTGGCATCACAATGTAATAATTAGCCATAACGTATAGAGGATAATAAACAAGCTACTAGATACTATCACGTTAATATATACCAATGGACGTAAATTTGACATAACTATAACTGAGTTTATCACTGTATTTATTGCATACGTTATGTTTTGTCAACACTTGACTATGTGACGTAATTTTGTATGTAGGTAAGGTTGTGACTACATCATTTTTACTACATACAAGGCCATTACATAGAAAGGAATCATCTCAAAATGTATTAAAGACAACTGATCATTGTCCATCCATTTCATCCAATGACAGATTTATATTTTGAGCGCATTTATCATGAAGAACTGATTGAATAACCATCTTAATGACGAGTCACGTGATAAATATACTACAACATGATTGGTTCACTGTTTTAAAGATGTGACATCTTGCACATGGCGGAGTGAGATAAATACGCGTGAATCAAGAATATGCTAAATAAACAGCATTTTGAAAATACCTGTCTACTTGTCAGTGGCGTAGCGAGGGGAGAGGGAGCGCACGGGGGTAGTGCCCCCAATCAGACCTTTTTCAAATTTTTTCTATTGTATTAAATGTTATAAAATCATACCTACCTACATACATAGTGTGGGTTGCCCCTCCCCCAATAGTGTGTTTCTCTCCCAATATAAAACCCTGGCTACGCCAGTACTTGTACATGTGTATATACAAATTTACCCAGATATAGACCTACAGTTTCAGTGAAGCCGTTCTCACATAAGTTTGCATACCCAGATGAACATAACATAAATAACGGACAATACTTATAATTAAATTTTAAACATACTTACTAATAATAACATTAAAAATTCAAATTTTATTTTGAATAATATTTTGGTTCTTGAACAATAACGCTCAGTAAGACAAACTAGCAATATAAAGTGACATCATCAGATATGACCTTCCCCGACGTTCTTTTAACGTCCATCGAGAAATGAACAAACTGGCGTTTCTATGGCTGGATCAATGGGATTTTAATAATACACTGATCCCTCCAGTTTAATTAATGTATAACTGTCCCCACTGGTTTCTGGCATCTTCCGATTTGTATGTATGTCATACGCGTAGAAAGGGGGGGGGGGGGGGGGCACTACCACTCATGCTCTGAAGATACAACATTGACCCTTACCCTGTGAAGGCAAATTAAAATACAAGTCCATCTAGCAATCCATTTCACTGTGAAGACAATACGCGAATGGTGTATAAGTGAAGACGGCAAAAGGTGTACTAATGCTATTTGTCCCACCCGTATGAAGGACTTAACCAATGAAACTGTCTAAATAGATTAGAAGGCGTTAAACTTTTTTTCATAATTATCAATGGGCTACACATCACTCTGCCCATTCTATTTATTAACAAATGTCTTAATGTCGTCTAAGCTATACATAATGTCCCAAAAGACAAAATTATTTCATTTGTTGGCAAAACGATTGCCATTTTTATTAACAAAACAAATATCTCTTGATTTTGTTTGATGTTCATGTAGAGTATCAAATAATTATGTACTGGTTTACTGTTTAAAAATAAAACTAATAGTTTCCTCAAAGAAATGTCTAACAAACCAGCCTGCATTCACTTGCAAAAGTCATATTGCTTTTCCTTCACAAACATTTCAACTTCAGACAATGTTTTGTTAGTGTTTGACATCATACATTAAATATCAGAAGTAGTAAACAAAACATCAAATATTTTCTTCTAGTGTATTTTTTGTTGTTTTGTGAGTTTATCGCTGTTGTATTTTATTTAAGATATAATTACTTTAAAACTGTAAAATAACTATGTGCGGAAAAGAATAACAACTGTTTCATGTTTTAAAATGTACCCTTTTTTCTGTAGGATATGTCTGAAGTGACAGTGCGCATATATGATATAAATGATAATTCACCAACATTTGACAGCAACATATACAACGGTAGTATTTCTGAAGATGCCACAAATGGAACCTTAATTAGTATGGTAAATACCACCTCCCTTCCACACACTTCATTATATAACATAATTGTAAATACACATATTTACAGCTATGTTATAAATATCTAATAATCCATCTTGTAATTATAAATGCTAATGTGAGGATTACGTTGTCTAAAATTAAATGACATATTCCATTCTATAAAGTTCAGATGGACTAATCAAAGAGCAGCTTGAATGTTGCTTCATTCTAAGAAAGGTGCATATAAGCTATCATTATTGTAATAAAAGTAAACCTGGATGATTTTTTTTACAGAATTTCCATTTAATTGTTGTGGATTTGAAGTTTTGACTATATATGTTATGTACTTACTCATTAGCAAAAATAAATATTGAATGATTCAAGTTTACAATTTACAATTTATTGAACCTTTGAAAACCATAAACATCGATTAATATGTTGACTTCACTATATGTCTAAGGTGTCACAAATAGTCAGTACAGACCCAGACAATGACTTCAATGGAACTCAAGGACTTCGATACAGTCTTAGCCCTGAAAATACAATTTTTGACATCACCCCCAAGTCAGGACAAGTGTATGTGAAATCATCAGGATTGGATAGAGAAACAATAGCAATGTACAGATTCCAGGTATTATATGTTTGCTAATTTTAAATTTATATTCATTTCAAGGCGTTTAAAATATATCTAGAAACCTGTGGTCTGGAAACAATTGTAACACTAATCGGACACCTAAGTCGGGATAATGAATATACTGATTATTAAATTAGCTGATGGCTATTTCAATAGCAAATTCCGGTAACGATATTGTCAGATATTATATGTTATATTTGTACTGCATAACTGATGATTTTTATAAACATGGGGATCAGTACAATCACAATATTGGTGATGTTGACGATTTTTGTCATTTTATGAGCATACTGTAAAAGGTAATTACTTAATAACAATGTTAAGATAAATTTATTCACAAAGACGACAACGTATTAAAATAAATGTCGTTTACAGGATACTTGCACATGTTAAATACAAATAAAATATTGTGGAACCCATGATAACATTTTCATGATCAAGCTATACCGCCTCCCCCTCCCTCTCCTAAAAGTGTACATTAATGATGTAGATTTTCTTAGAGATATTATTGGGCATATAAGTTTTTCGTTCGTATCCCCCTTAAAGCTTAGAATTTGTACATCCATGAACATGTTGATAATTGACCAATGAACAGCCCTAAAGACCATGCATGTTATTTTTCGGTTATTCTTAAGTGGTAATCCTTCAATTTAAATTAAAAAAAAATATTTTCAGATTGTAGTACAAGATGCTGAAGGCACAGGAAACAAGGCAAATGCTACACTCTTGATCCATGTGTCGGACGTAAATGACGTAGCCCCTGAATTCCCCCGCTCTTCTTATACGTTCAACGTCTCCGAAGATGCCAATCCATCTGATTTTGTTGGTCAAGTGATGGCATTTGATAATGATTTAAATGGAAATCTTTCACTACGTTACACTCTCATCTCTGGAGACGATTTCAGGTTTTTTATTAACCGAATAACAGGTAAGTTGAAGTAAATATATCAAGGAGTAAACCTTTTTTGACACTTACGAACAAAACGACTTCCTTCTCTAAATGAAATATTATCCACATACATTTTGGATATATACATCAAATATATTAAATTAATTTAAGTTAAATACACAGATTTTGAGCATGTTATGAATGATACAAAAACATCTCACAGTATCCTAAATTCATTCAACTTAGTTTCGTGCTTATATCCAATTAAGGTTCAAGCACGCTGTCCTAGGCATACATACCTCAGCTGTCTGTCCAGGACAGTGAGTTAGTTGTTAGTGGTTAGTAATACCCATTGTGTCATTAAAACTCGCTCTGGGTGGGATCTGGTACCAGGCTGCGAACCCAGTACCTACCAACCGTATGTCCGATGGCTTAACCACGACATCACTGAGGCTGGTTATCTATATATATATATAAAATGAGACTTATTTTAAAACATAGCCTTAATTTAATGACAGACTCTGGTATTCATAAATCTTAAAATGATGAATTATGAAACAACTGTTTTCTTCTACATCATATAAAGGGTTGCAAATAAGATACAACTAACAATCGTTTAAATATATTTTTTTTAGGTGTTTTGAAAGTATCTGGTGGACTTGACAGAGAAGTGAAAAGTGCTTATAGTCTGCACATTTCTGTTACCGATGGAAAGTATTCCACTTTCACAACAGTTGTTATTATTATAGAAGATGTTAATGATAACTGTCCCAATTTCTCAAAGTCTGAAATAAAATACTTCATAGGGGAAAATGAGAAGCCCTCATATCTTGGGAATCTCAACGCATCGGATCCAGATAGTGGGGCCAATGGCTTGGTGAGGTTTTTCCTCAATAATACAGGTATGGTATAACGGTATGAGGTTTTTTTCTCAATACTATAAATACAAAATGATAATGCTAAAACAATATTAGCATCTGTATTCTGATAAATTGTACATGATTGACCTCAGTATCACAGTTATCAGTCAGTTACTATACACAGGTACAATCAGAGCAGTAACGATCTTGTCTCCAGCTTGTGTAGAAATGTGATTATGTTAGGGATGTTATTAAAAGGGATTGGTGCCATTTTGATGAATATAAAAATAAGATTTTTTTTTAAAGTAGATTATATTTTCTTTTACTGAATATCATACTTTGAAGACACCATGTATATTATGCTTTACCATAAGATCAGTCTCTCGTGAACTATAAATCCCCTTTCTAAGGGCCCTATGGGAAACCCAGGGAGACACGACAGCATCGTAGAGGTCTAATTAACGAACTAATGTCAAAACCTATTTACGTTTTGACCGACCGTTCAAAATTGCGTCAATTTCCTCAATCACAATTGTGCACCTTTTCTCTTTGGCATATTAATTGCTCCATTCAAAATTCCATAGCACGACCCCCCCCCCCCCCCCCCCCCCCGCCTGCTACCGACCTGGTCGGGCTGCTGGTGCTCCCTTGCACCTGACATTGCAGGCGGTCCCTCCTCTCCCCCCCCCACCTTTCCTGTCATGGACGGAGGAGCCGGCAAAGGCCGGCTCTTGTGCCCATGACAGGCGTGCATTACAACAGCTTGTTCTGAATGTGCACGTAAAACCCTATGACCTGACCTGACCTAACTATAAATCGTAGATGAATAACATATGGGTCAGTGTTGCACCTGTGCACCATCTCAATGCATGTTATTTTATTTTTTAAAAACACATTTAATATATATAATATATTTCTATAAATGAATTACTATTTGAAGCAAGAAACAAAGTTTTAAAATAGTGTTGTTAGAGAACACATTACCTTTAACAATATGAAGAATACAAATAACAGTTTTAGTATATTTATGGCAGGATAGGGCACTCCCTAATTCAGCCCTTTTTAAAATAATATATGAACAAACGGTTATTTTTCAGTGATTGAAGAGTTTTTTAACATCACACATACCGAGTTAAGAACCACTAGAGAAATAGACAGAGAGAAGAACAGCAGCTTTTCCTTTCGAATTTATGCCTCGGATTACGGACAGCAGCCTTGTGTTTCCTACATTGATGTCTTAGTTGTTATTGTGGATAAAAATGATAACGACCCCATATTTTGTGTTGAAGATATATGCAATAACAGTCCTATGAATGTTGTCGTTTTTGAAGAATCTCCCGTACAATCAGTGGTAGCACTGATCAGTGCCAAGGATGCAGATGTAGGACAAAATGGAGTCATAACATACAGCCTATTTGGCCAGTTCAGTGACTACTTTCAAATAGATAGAAACACAGGAGTTGTAACTGTTTTTAAATCATTGAAAAATATACTGACTGATGGTTTACAATTTTCGAATAATACTATAATTCTGACAGTTTTAGCAGCTGATAATGGGAATGTGAAAAGAAACAGTAGTATTATTTTAAACATCAGAGTTGATATCACCAAGGATTATGCGCCAAGCTTTGAAGAAATCGTGTATAACTTTACTGTAATGGAAAACGTTAAAGCAGGTTTGCATATAATTATTATACATTTTAAAACGGGTATTCTAGTACTACATGTATTAGTAATGTAGTGATTAATCAATATAATATAATTGACGAAATATAAGTTACATGTGTTAAGACTTACTTAAGAATTACACACACAAACTATCAATTACAACACCACTAGTTTTAATATTTAAGCATAGCCGCATAAAAACTTAACCAGTCATTTACCTTTTTTTTTTTCTTTTTTTTTTTTTAAATCAATATATTTTCCTAACGTGTAACATAAGTGCGTTTCTAAAAATTAATTAAAAGGTTTTTAAAATATTTAATAAATTGATGAGTAAATTGGTTAAAGTTATTAGAACCATTTGTAGTGCCTTTACATAGTTTTATCTCTATATAGCAAGGGTGTTTCGTTTTAATACAGTGCACCAAAGTTTGGGTGACATGTCCCATGATAAAAGAGTTTGTTACCCCTAACATGTACCCCATGGTCAACCGATGGTCTGATTTGGGGTATACATTTCTTGCCAGAATGACTAGATATGCCATGTTTGTGTATAGACGCTGAATGATTGGATGAACGTGAAGTACAGCAGCACTTCTGAGTCTCGTACACCTCCTAGATCAGGATATATATGCCCACAAAAAGCTCAGAAATCCCACATAAATATGAGTTTTAAAAATAAGCCATAGTACCCATTTTTCGAAGAGCCGTGACTCAAAAACTCTGACAAATGTTTGGAAATGTGCAAGCTGACACGACATACCTTGATATTGCATGATTTAACATAGAATGACCCACTTATGAGCTCCCAGTTTTACTGTTCACAAACTTTCGTATTTTTATCTTAGGATACACCACTATATTTTAGCATCAATTACATACATTTCTTCATGGCCTTTGCGGGCGACATTGGTCAAAGTTAGTAATGATAAAAGTTGAAACATGGCACAATTAAGTCAAGTAGTGAAACATATAGATGATATTACAATGTTCGGAGATTTGTGGAAATTAAATATATATGAAATAATTACAAAAATATATTTATTAATCACAATAAATTGTAACCACTTACGAAATTGTTGTGAATAACGTAAAACAATGTTCTGTCTATATTATATTTCAGGCGCTACTGTTGGGATTGTTAAAGCAACTCTTTCAAACGCAACATCTGGCACACTGGTTTATTCTGTTATTAGTACAGCGGATGTATCCCAGGCCTTTACTATTGACGAAACACATGTAAGATACAATGTTGATCAATAAATGCATTTATTTCTCAATAAGTAAATCTTTAATTATGATTGGGTGGCATATGTCCATATTTATACTACAGGACATCATGATTATGATAGCTTAAAATACCATTTTACATTTCATAAAACAGTATCTTTCTTTTATGTACAGATGCTCAGCTACATGTTTAGAGTGTAGTATCTAACAATGAACAGTTGCATGCAATTCATAGCACCATTGATAGCAGAATTCATCGTATTGTATTTAGTATTTTGTATATTTACATAATCATCATTTGAAATGGAATAGCAATTTAAAAATATTGGCTCACCTTGAGACGAAGGGTGGGTGTGATTTTTTAAAATGCCTATAAGAACCCACACTTTAAAAACATTATGCTAACAATACCTTATATCTAATCAAAATTTAAGGATTTAAATGCTTTTTGAGATTTGACGCTGACATAAATGAATCTGTTGCATGAGTACATTAGTACTTTGAAAATGTCTGCAATCAAAATGTAGCTTGCTCTCATTTTGTATTTAAAGGGACTGTCCTGAGTTTGCAGCCATTGCAAGATGTTTGTGATAACAGAGCCGTGTTGGCGACTACTAAATACTAAATTTCATACTAAATACATTTTCCTGTTTAGAATACCTGTGTCTGTATATCGAATGTGTTTGCGGTCGTATGCTGATGTTTGTAGCACTCGGTGTTTACTTTAATTCATCATATATATCCGGTTTGGGCTACTACAAGCATTAGGACAACAACAATCACCTTGTAAATACAGACACTGATATTTTAAATAAGAAAAAGTATTTAATTTGTATGTTACGTCATCGAAAAGGCTTTATTGGTCGGAAACATTTTACAATGGTTGTAATCTCAGGACTGTCCCTTTAAAAATCGTTTTTCTGTTATCACTGTCTGGGACTGAAGCCAGATATTGCTTCTGTCGTACTAAGGTATCTTGCTACCATGGCTAAAAAACCACAAAATTCCGCATAATATGTTTGTTTTCTAAATATGTCTGTCGTTACTGACCGCTTGCCATTATTCATGTATGTATGTATGTATGTATGTATGTATGTATGTATGTTGAATTTCATACTAAACAATGCACAATAGTAACAGTATCTGATGTCGTTCTCAGGCACTGGTTATAATGTAAATTCTTTTCAGGGTAAAGTTTCAACTACGATGGAATTAGACAGGGAAACAAAACAGTCTTATTCATTGATTGTTCAAGTTCGTAATGGAAGAAGACCAGAACGGATTGCTTATTCTGTGGTATGGCTTTATCAGCAATTCTGAGAGCTTAACAATTTCAGTCTAGATATTATTTCATGATAGAAATTCTACTTCACTTAATTTGACGTTGCTGTACGTAATAGCTTAGTTGTAACTGGTATATATAAAGAAAAGGCTAAGTGGCAAATTATACTGTTCTCTCTCTCTCTCTCTCTCTCTCTCTCTCTCTCTCTCTCTCTCTCTCTCTCTTCTCTCTCCTCTCTCTCTCTCTCTCTCTCTCCTCTCTCTCTCTCTCTCTCTCTCTCTCTCTCTCTCTCTCCCTCTCTCTCTCTCTCTGATTTATCATTTGTTCAATGAGCAAAGGGTGCCTAATTTCAGAAACCTGTCATCACAGACAGTCGAACTTCAGTAATTCGAAATTCAAGGAGTCAGTGAGATAGTTCTAGTTTTCTGGGAGTCTAGTTTTAGAAATTTACCTTTTCAAATAAGTGTACATACATTTCTGTTTCTAAATACTGTGAAACATTCACAATAGGCATATACCAAATGGGGGGGGGGGGGGAGAGAGAGAGAGAGAGAGAGAGAGAGAGAGAGAGATAGAGAGAGAGAGAGAGAGAGACAGGGGCAGAGAGACAGACAAACAAACAAATGGAGATACCTTATAAATCTTATATAGATATGTATATTATTTTTTTATATAGGTAACAGTGAACGTGTCAGATGAAAATGACAATGAGCCACAATTTTCTCAAAATGATTATAATATTGAAATCGAGGAAAATACAGAAAAGACATCCCTACTGATTATTACAGCAACAGACCTTGACTCTGGTGAAAATGGCAGAATATCTTATTCAATTGAGAATAATACATACGGTAATTATATCATTGTTTAGAAAGCTTTCTGGGTATTGTAGAAAATCAGTCGATTACCCAGCATCACTAGGTTTTGTTTTTTACAAACATATATCTGGAATTGAATGCATTTGTTAATTAATATTGTTTTAGTTGAAAATACAATATTGTTAACTAATAATAATCATTAGTAATCATACTAATCAATATCAGGAATCGGAGAGCTTTTTCATTATAATAATATTTTATATAATATTGTACTTTTATTGAATAATGTGCATATTTTAAGAATACTTAATGAAAAAAAAGAATCTTGCAAATATCCATCAAAAAACCCCAATCAATAGTGTTGTGTTAGATGAATATTATCTCATCCCTGTCAGAACACTAGGCTGTTTTTAGTTCGTATAAAACAAAATGTATTTGTACTGTATTTGCCATCCCATTGAAAATTATGTTTCAGACATTTTACACTCTCATTTTTTTGTTTGAGAGGTTAAGGGAATTTAGCTGTCATCAAAGTCACAACCAACAACCTGCTCTGATACAGTATTCAGAGCCTGTACCACTTTTACCACAACCCACTGTCACAGATTGCATTTTATTTGAGTAAATGCTTTTGCTCAGTACGGGGAATAATGCTGTTGTTTCTGAGATATTTGTGATATTTTGAGGTCTGAAGGTGTGAGATAAATTCAGGAGACATTCAGATTAAAGTTATTGTTGTTCACCAGGTGTCATCTGAACGTTCAATTTCGATTTGCTCACTTTCCTTTTCGTGTTTTACGTATACAGAGCAGCTAATAACCTTACGTGTCCAGGTTTCATATTCTTATATACATATGCATGTATACCAATACACTTCTATTTCCTTATCTTAGTAATGTTTAAAATTTTCATTTATATACTAGAGAGGAATGAATGTTAGTTTCATTATCTCCAGTCCTGACTATCCCTTGACGTAAATTCAATTGGGACTATTTCACAGACATCAGTTTGTTACACGACTGTGTAACTTATAGATAGAGCTATTTGTGCCGGAGTGCAGTAAAACATTAATTAATTTATGGGTATATATCCATTTTGTATCTACTAATATTACCACAACAACTACAACAACCATCTCCACTGCCTATAGCTCTACTACCTTTAGCTATTTTATTCTAATATATTGTTTTGCAGAAACCTCATTTGCTATCGATAATAATACAGGCGAACTCAAATTAAATGGAACATTGGACAGAGAAGTAAAATCTGAGTATTTGCTAACTGTTCAGGTAAGTCTACATAATTCTGATAATTACTTACTTCATTTAAAGGGACATTCTGAGTTTGCTGCAATTTTTAAGATGATCGACTAACAGATACTTTTTGACGACTGTAATTACATATAAAATATATTTTTCTGCATAAACTATTAGTGGCTGTATATCAAACGTGTTTCTGATCGTTCTAATATTTGTACTAGGTTAAATTTCATTTTATTTCCTAAAAACTATTTTTTCATACTAACAAAATTATTTGAAGACAAAATCCAGTTTGGGGCTTCTTACAAATATTAAGACGACGAGAAAAACATTGAATATACAGACACTGATATTCTAAAGAAAAGTAAAAGTAAAGTTTGTTTTATTTAACGACGCCACTAGAGCACATTGATTTTTTATCTTATCATCGGCTATTGGACGTCACACATATGGACATTCTGAGACTGTTTTTAGAGGAAACCCGCTGTCGCCACATAGGCTACTCTTTTACGACAGGCAGCAAGGGATCTTTTATTTGCACTTCCCACAGGCAGGATAGTACAAACCATGGCCTTTGTTGAACACCTACCCATTGAGCCTTGCGGAGCGCTCACTCAGGGTTTGGAGTCGGTATCTGGATTAAAAATCCCATGCCTCGACAGGGATCCGAACCCAGTACCTACCAGCCTGTAGACCGATGGCCTAACCACGCCGCCACCGAGGCCGGTCAGATATTCTAAAGAAGAAAATATATTTAATATGTACGTTTAATCGTACAAATATTTTATTAGTCAGAAACATCTTACAATGCAGCAAACTCGGGAATGTCTCTTTAATGAGGGCCGTATCTAGCCAAAATAGCTATGGTAGTGTCCGTGTGTGTATGGGGGGGGGGGGGGGGGGGGGTGGGGGGTGTGGTGGGCTGCAATAAAGTGTTCTTAACACCAATAGAAACGCAAGTCAGCGCTATAGTTAGTTTGTAATTAGAATAAGATTACTTGCTTACAATGAGCTCTGTCTGGTGCTAGTTTTGATTTAATAAGCTAGTCTGGGAGTGGCAGTCCTTTTGAGCAGTGCAAATGGGATGACATCTCCGGTAAAGGATCACCTCGGGAGTGGCTGTCCTCCCATAGACGAGGCACCAGACAGAGATTAATGGAATCAACCACTGTTTTACCAAATGCCCATTCGACTCTGCACTGTTCAGATATACGGCCCTGTTCATTTATTACGGTTTTGTCGTTCAGATTTACATTTCCTCAAATTATGTACTTGTTCTTGTAGGCCACCGATCATGGATCAGCTCCTCTGTCAGCTGTTACCAGAATATTTGTCACCATCATAGACAGAAATGATGAATATCCAGAATTCCAGAACCTACCGTATATTGTATCCATCAAAGAAAATGAAACTGCAATAACTAATGTAAGGATAATCTCATTTATCTAAAAATTTAGTATATTTACTAAAATTGTAAAATTACAGAATTTTTAAAATCCCCAAAATATTTAGGAAATTGTTGATTTAGATACTAATTACTATTTCTAAGTTCTGTATTTAGTTGGGTTTTTTTTTTTTTTACAATGAAGTAGTTTTTCTTGATCGTGGAGGTATATCTTGGATTTATAATATTGCCAGCTTTGTCATAGTCACAACTGTAATAATGTCCATTGGTATAATACTTTTCTGCAAAACATATTTAAAATGTTATGTTAGCATACTTCACTCGAGAATATTAAAATCATATTGTGAGTAACACCATCATTTCGCCAAGAATATTTGGTACAAATAGAAAGTAATGCCCAAATTAGTACATATATACATGTATATATGTTATTTGAAATTAGTTGCTTGACCCTTTCATACAAATATAATTTTGTGTATGTGAGAGAGAGAGAGAGAGAGAGAGAGAGAGAGAGAGAGAGAGAGAGAGAGAGAGAGAGAGAGAGAGAGAGAGAGAGAGAGAGAGAGTGAGTGAGAGACAGACAGACAGACAGACAGAGACACACACACAGAGAGAGAGAGAGAGAGAGAGAGAGAGAGAGAGAGAGCGAGAGAGAGACAGAGACAGAGAGACAGAGGCTCAAACGTACCGGTGTGTGCAGTTGTGAATGTCTGATATAAATAAAATAAACTGTTTCCGTTTTAAGAAAATTATGTTTACTTCAGATTATAAATGTATCAGCAACTGACAGAGATACCGGACTCAATGGTCAAGTGATCTACAGGTTAATAGGAAATGGATACAACTCTTTCCAGATCGATGCAGTTGGTAAGATTTCGCTATGTTCCATGTAACTTGTCAGTTAAACATAACCATCTGCCGTAAATCAGTCAAACTAAGGAAATCTGAACCAAGGATAAAACTGAAGCAAAATGTCTTTATCTAACACTAAGATAACATTATATTACTGGTACGACATGTGGTTAGATTGGCAAACTAGTAGACAGCTTCGAACTCAAGTAATGAAGTGGATCAAGTAATGTTACTATATAATAGAAACAAACCTCTAAACCACCCAATAATAATTATGCTACATTATGATAAACTTATGCATACTCTTATCTTAATATAATTGTTTTATATAACCATTGAAATCTATAATTACTTAAATAAGACCAAAATGGTGAACAGAAGAAATACATGTATAATAAGTGAAAATAAATCACAGCTGAGGAGTGAGACAAAACAAAGCAAGGTGAGAACCTGGCAAAACTTTTGCTTTCAACCCTAGAATGTTGTACCATTTTAAACATATCGAAGGTGGCTTCAGTATCAAGATCTAGTCTTCCATCAACTAATTTATATAGTTTTCCCCTACATTTTATATAGATGGATCTATATCTACTCTTGGAACACTGGGTTACGAATGTCAAAGAGGGTGTGTGCTGAAAGTAATGGCTCATGATCTGGGGATTCCACCTCTGAATGCAACAGCTGAAGTTATCATTTACGTCAACGGTTCTTATCACTCAAAACCAAAGTTTACCCAGCGTTTGTATGCATCAGAAGTTGCAATAGGAACTCCAAGAAACACTTACCTTCAAGTTAGTGTTGATGCAGGCAATGGTAGTTTTTACTACAACATCACACAAGGAAATAAAGATGGTTTATTTGCTATCGATTCTGACACGGCCGCTGTCTTTGTAGTTGAGGAACCGGTATCATTAGGACAGCACTTGTTTACAGTTACTGCTTTTAATAAGATTACTCCAGACAGCTACAGTTCAGCACAGGTAGGACAATTTTCATCATTTAACAATTCGTCTTTTGTAATGATGTCTGTTGTACACAGTTTGTGTTTTAGCATTTTTGTTCAACATTAAACATGCAGATAAATTGCTTCTTTCAGTTTAATACAACAGGTATTTAAACATGGTGAGGCAGGAAATAATTGGTATATATAGCTAATTATAGTAGTCTCGTTATCATCTGAGTGTCCGGTACTCGGGTCTGGGTCAAGTTTGACCTTTGAGTACTCACAGGCTTTCAAGCAAGATTTTGTGAAAAATAAGGGCTTTTTTTAGGGCAAAATTCTTAAAAAATAAGGGCTATTTTTAGGACTTTTTTTTTTGACAAAAATAAGGACTGAAATTCAATAATCAATATAAAAGAAAAACATTCTGTACTCACCTCCAGGGAGAACATAAATACAAAAGCTAATTACCAACTCAGAAGATCATGCCAATGGTCATCAACAGCGATATTCAGCATATCAATACAACCAGATTAAAGTAATCTGATATGGTGCAAATCCATGCTGAATATGATGCTGATAACCACCAAGATGTCTTCTGAGAAATACATTAATTCAACATATTCATTATCTGAAAGTATACTAAGGCTAGCTTTAATTAATTCCAACACTTATTTTATGTTGCATTTATCAAAAAATGTGAAAATTTGAACATTTAGGATTTTCACCAAAAAATTAGGGCTTTTTTTTAGGATTTTGAAGCTTTAATAAGGAATATTAGGGCTGCTGTCAAAAAATAAGGAAAATTAGGAAGCCTGTACTCGAGTCTAATATTTTGAACTTGTGGTGGCCCTATTACTGACTCATTTCTTATTTGCACGTGAACTTCAGAATGATCTTGTTAGAATTTGCAGATTGTTTTGTCAAATGTATGAGTCAGAATGACAGATGAATAATAATAAAGGAATAATTGGGGGGCAGAACTGCCAAAAATACAATAGAAACGATTTTAATTCGACAGAGAGTTAATTGTTACAACTTCATTCTTGATCTTCCATTCTATAGCATATTTTACTACTAAAAATACAAACAAAAAGTGGTTACCCCTGCACTCAAACAATTGCATTTGTAGACAAATTATAGAGGAATGCATTACACAATGTTATGGGAAGTGATCTGTGTAGTGAGACCTTTGCAAAATATTTAATATTGTCTATTTCTTATTATTTATTTATTTATTTATTAACATTAATATTAATATATATTCATTATTTCAAAATAATTGTTAAATAAAGACTGCTCATCTGATTTTGCTTACCACAAGGTACTTGTGACGGTAGTGGAACCAAAGGTAACCTTCATTAAAATCAAATATGAAGCTCATATAAATGAAAACACTCCACCTCCAGTGATGATTACCGATCTGAACTCTTCTGCTGAGATGGAAGGATCACGTGTGCTGTATCAACTTATAGATGGGCCTAAAGGTACGTCTAAAATACTCATCTGATTCTTCTAATTTCAGTTTCTGCGGTAATATTTAAGTACACAATAGTAGACGTCTTAGTCTTTAACTTTAGTTTTCAATGTACACATTGATGTATGAATAGCCATTGAAATATAAAGGCACAGAGGCTATTTCATGTTGTTTCTTCTTGGGATGTTTAATACAATTTTTATTAACTCTTGATCATATTTAAAAAAACATAATGCATTGGTCTATCTATTGCATTTTCTTCATTTAGGATTTAAAATGACACCAATAGCAAAATACCAAAAAAAAAAGATTTTACCCGATTATGGATAAGCATACTGCACCAGTGATCCTCAAATAAAATATGCTTGTGACATTTATTAAAATAATTGAAATTAAATGTAAATATTTCTTGTGGTTTTTAAATAATGATTGTTGTTATTAAATAATCATGCATGCATACATTTCATGAAAACGTTTAGAAATTTAATTTACCGGTAGAAATTTAAATTGTCTCTTGAAATATAACAAAACAGAATAAACGCCAAAGAATACAATGGACCATATATATATATATATATATATATATATATATATATATATATATATATATATATATATATATATATATATATACATATATATATATATGATGATGATGATGATGATGATGATGATTGCAGACACATTTATGGTCAATGGAAGCACAGGTCGTGTTTACTGTATACGCAGTCTTGATCGCGAGCAGGTAGCACAGTACAGTCTTCACGTAAAGGTGTCTGGAATTCTGTCAGCAAAGACCAGGCAAGGGAGATCAGGTAATGAATGCAGCATTGATTCTAAGTATCGGACGTGAATAATACAAAAAAGATTGCTGTAATAGATATTATAAACGTTATTAACGTATAGACCATTTTAAAAGGTTTTTCTTGAGCTACATGATAAGAAGGCATTTCACTATATATTATGTATCATCAATATCCAACAGGAAATGTTATTCCTATGGTTGTATCAAATTAATCTCTGTAAATTGCAATACAAAGGCTAACGATTCCTTTATAATTTTAGTTAGTTAGATACATCTTAAAATGGTAGCAAACTCAGGATAGTGTCTTTGATATTTAAAGTGACAGACCCCAGTTTTTAAACACTAAGGCATATTTTTCACTATTACAGCTGTTTTTGATAACTGAAATCATACTTTGCTTAGATTTTATTGGTTAGATTATCCATTTCCATATATCCGAAGTGTTTCTCGTCATCCTGGAGTGTTTTTTAATATCACAAAATGCATGTTTTGGTGTTTTTTTAAATACACGTACGTCTGAGAAGTAACAGTAATGGAGTCGAGTTTTAGTCTTTTTTAAGGGTATTTCACCGTATCAACGTTACAGACTCTTGTTTCACTCTGTTGTAACTTTATCCAACTGTTTTACAGGTTTTTAGATTAACTAAACTTAGTGTCTATTTTTACGGGTTGAAACTAAGGTCTGCGATTTTAATGTTGCTGTATTAAATAATCTTTGTTTTGATGGTGTATTATTCTTTCTATATAAGTGAGACGTGATATAGCTGAAGTTATTGTAAAAGTGGATGACGTCAATGATAATTATCCAGTATTCACTCACCCAAGGACAGACAACAATAACACTGTTATATTGGGAATACCAAAGTCAGCTGATCGCAATTATCTTCTAACTACAATTTCGGTAAGTACAACAATATCGGATTGTGGCTATTCACCTAGAACATGGTCGTTGGGAACTGCTAACAACTGTGGCGGGAAGGACAGTTATTAATAAGACGCATTATAACTGAGGGGAGAAGGGCAACTCATATTCTGACGATAATATAATATATAACGCATACTTTGAATGTCTGTAATGTTTCAGCTCATTTTATATTCGAGCCCAAAGCGGTGCACTGCTAATACAAAATAAAACTATAAACGCATTAACATCTTTCCTGGACATAGTATCTTTAAAAAAAAACCTTAGTTTTGTGCACAACAATTAGCTCGAGTCTGAGGAGGGGGATACATTTTGACATTTTGTGTGTACTAGTATTTTAAACACAGTAATTGGTTGTAGAAAATTGACAATCTCTTGCACAGAGTGCACTTTAGCTATATTCTAAAATATAAACAGAATACAGCGAAAGGACACTCGAGTTACATGTTAATGTGCTTGAGCTTTTGTTTGATTTTAGATTACAATTTTTTTTAAATGGAATTCGAAGTCAAAATCGGGATGAATTAACAATTGGGTGCTAGTAGGATTAAGGTGCAGGCGAATTAAATATCATATATATACACCTTTATACATGTTGAGAAAATCTCTTTCAGATTGTTATTCATGGTTTGTAACATTGCAGGCAACAGATGTGGATGAAGGAATTAATAGTCTCTTGAAATTTACGCTGGCTGATGATCAACATGTATTTGGTATTTACAACCCAACAGGCGAGATTGTATCATTGCAGGAAATTGCTAAAGTAAACGCAGATAATATCTTTATCACAGCAATAGCAACTGATGAAAATGGAATGGGTCGATCCAGTTACCTTAGCATGAAGGTAAAAACAAATACACTACACAACTATTAGTTTAGTCACTTGAACATAATATTTGTATAATAAAATAAATCTGTTGTTAAAACTAAAATTATTGTAAAGCACTCGTTTAAAATCGCAAGGCATGGTTGGAGTTCCCGGGACAAATCACAGTATTAAAAAACACCCACTCTCCAAAATAACTGAAATTACACATTAGCAATCACGTTTACTTACATTATTAATAACTTTTATGTTTATATGATTTACCTATGCAAATTGTCACATTTGAGTTGTTACTTTATTAATATAATTATCTTATGAATATAAATAATTAATAAATAAAAACACAAATATAATGCATATTCAATTATATTTACAACATATGAATGATAGGCCTACGTAAGTCATATTGAAAACAAACAGCATAATAGGAGTCGGTGCAAGTAAAAATAAAATGCTAGAGTGCAGGACAATGCACATACTGCACACAATACAGATAATTCCCTTATATTCAGAGCCCTCTCATAGAAAACACACACACCAATAAATATCAACTATTATATTGATAACGCATTAGGCCTGACCGACTGAGTATATGTAACACACACTGCTTCACACAATCACTATAATTAATACTTCAACATACTCTTATACACCATAACGAAGACACAACTTGCCCCCTCGGTCTCCTAGGCTAAATGACACGTGCTACAAACTGCACGTGCAGGGTTAACTTACTGAAACGCCACCTACGGGAGCTACTCCCAAATCAGGGAAAAATAGTTTTTGTCTAATTCACTTGGATCAATTGAGAAAATTATATATATACACACACACACACTGTGCAGGCCCATACGCAGAAATTTATAGGGGTGGGGAGGGGGGGTGCGTAATCGACGCCCCAAAGGGCCGGAATTGTTAGAGGGGTCCGGGGGCATGTCCTCCCGAAATGTCCACGGATGGACCTCGGCAGAATATGGGGGTGCGTACGCACCCCTCGCACCCCCCCCTTGCGTACGGGCCTGCACACACACACACACACACACACACACACACACACACACACACACACCTGTGTGCTCAAAGCAATTGTTCTTTTCAAAACATATTTTTCAGGGGAGTATGACTCAAATCCCATTAAATCTTTTCTCATGACAGTCTAACTTTTTTGCATTATTTTTTGCGCATACACCTGCTAAATATTAAAAACATTAATTATACAACTATTTACTCCCTGTTTACATTATGTTTTTATTTTGAAGTATTATGATTGGATCATGATGTTAGATGTTTAATTGGTTTAAATACTTTTGCTTTAGGTCATAATTCTGTCTGATGAAAAACGGTTTGGTTTCAATGTTGGAATCTCACCCTCAGAGATGCTTGCGGGAAAAGACTTACTTATTGGGTGAGTAATCTTATACCTAATGTTAAAAGTTTAGTTATGTTTTTGATGATTTTGGATGATAGTTGAAATGTTTTGTTTTGTTCTTCACTTACTAAACAATATGACAATACAAGCAATACTGATTCGTGCTTCCACTTAATTAACAATCCAGAAGGCAATCTTGTAGAGTATAGAAGAGAATATTCATATACTGACTTACTTGATTATTCAGAAACCTGAGTGACATCCTTGGCCTAGATGTGAAGCTGGAACAGAGCATACCACACTTTGCAACGAGTACCCAAGATCTTGACACGTATGTATCCCAGACATGCTACACATCGCAAGACACGTGTGTAATACAAATTCACTTAAAGTAATGAAACTGAAATGAACTTTTCTCTCTCTCGTTTTTGCAAACTCAGAAAATAATAAATTTATTGACATTTGTGTGGGATTGAAATAAACGTTTCAGCTTTAAAATTTATATATGTAGTTAAAATGTATATCTACAGAACATGACTTTATATGTTGTAATTATTTGAAAGTTATCGTTATTTTAATATGAAACTTATTATGACTTGTCAGTTGAGTATAGACAGTGTTTGGTGACACCTATCATTTTAATAAAGATGTGTTTCATAGGTGGATTAATAAAAATTTAAATTATCCACGACTTAAAACAATAAATCCCAAACAATTCTGATCATCTATGCTTCGGACCACTAAAGCAGGTAAATAGTAAGACATTTTGGTATTGGTGATTGCTGTCTTCACTGACAGAGACCCAATAGCCTGTATTTTTCGTGCTGAAGTGTCATTAAATTTAATTATTTCTTTTTCAGAACTGACTTGTACCTTCATGCATTTGATAAACTGACAGGAAACGCTGTGTCTTTTGATGAAGTTGTAAAGTATGTCAAAAATAAATACTGTCTCATACCACCAATCATAACCACACTTGTGTTTGATAATCAATATTTAACGAATAAAAATATTTATACTTCTGAGCTTAACATACCTGTAGGAATTACATGTTGTACACTATCTTCACATGCAATTTAGAGTGCGTGTTCATTAGAACTTGAAAGATATTCTATAGATTTGGAATATGCTGTGAAATTTCACCTAATCAATATTACAAAGATCGGAATATTTTATAGTAAAACAGTTATGATTAAAAATATTCTTCTGTCAAGCAAACGATGGACAATACATGTTGAAACCTTGCATCGTTGTCCTCACGGTGGTTTTAGAGCTAATTACTTGGGCTGCTCAGATAAGTTTTTGTAAACTGATGGCGAGTGTGTTCTGTATTGTGATTGGTTAATTACATTCTTTTTCCGGGATCAAATAGACAGTAACACCCTGAAAGCTAATGACGTCATTAGAAAGTGACGTCATTAGCAATTGGAACAGGCGAAGTTGACGATTCAAAGGTCTACTGTTAGAGTGTAGCTAGGTAATTTTTTCAAGAAATACCAAATATACAGTTAGTTCCGTTGAAAAACGATCCAGATTACAATGGACATAACCATATGGAGTTTTTAGATTTGCGGGTGTTATTGTCTATTTGATGCCCGCAAATGTTTTATTTTTGACCTCAGACTAACGCCTTCGGTCAAAATGACATTTGCGGGATCAAAGTGACAATAGCACCCGCAAATCTAAAAACTCCATATGGTTATCTCCTAATTAAAGAGTCTTCATTTGAATTTAGCTGGGAGTACAAAGGGAATAGTTTCCTACTATCAACAAACAGAAATACCGCTGCATCCACAAAGCATGGTCTTTTTATTGTATAACTTACACATAACAGTACTGAAAAATAGCAGCTGAATATTAACAAATACACAGTCACTCGTTTTATATGAAAGCAAATACCATATAATACTTTAGCGTTTCGTAGAAACAGCAGATAGAGCTATTAATTAACTGTAGAAAGTCATGTGACACAGAGGTCACACATTCATAGTTTATGGCAGTAGATACCCATAATCCATAATAAACTGTTGTCCATGGAGACTGTTATCTTAATTGTGTAATCATCAAGGCAAAATAGTGTTACCGATACACAATTAACTCTGTAATAGGCTTGACACAAGCTTATTGTTGTAATTTTATCATAATACCTTTGCAAATGACAATTTACCATCATCACCAATTAGGAGAAATTTTACGAGTTAAGACAATGTCGTTGACAAATTGGGAGAATAAACCACATTACATATGTACCCTAAATTCATCAAACAATCATCATTATTAATGTTGTGATTCAGTATACGGATCAACTCAATGGTCGTAATTGTGGAGTTTTACTGTATATGCGGTCAATATAACGGATGTCATCAACTTGTTTTAACCCTGACTGAACCTTTTTTTTTTTTTTTTTTTGGGGGGGGGGGGGGGGGGGGGGGGGGAGGACCAAACCAAATACGTTGTGTATTTCTTGACTTGATTTTGAGAAAAGAACACCATTATTTATAGTTTCTCAAGGACCAGCCAACTTTAACTTCTTATTACTGGGGTAAAAAAAAAAAATAGATATATGTGGGCTGACAGTGAATACTGTATCACTGTGCTCTACTGGTGTCTTGAAATAATGAGTCATACCAGTGTACAATATCTCTCAAAAAACGAGAAAATATATAGTACAGTTGGAATGATAAATGTTAACAAAATGTGCCTTATCATACGAGTTTATTTTTCTCTTGAAAGTGCTAAGGAAAGACTTCAAGTTGTCCATTATTAATGATAGTACAACGTCATCTTACCTCAAATTAATAAGTGTTAATTGTGTATCTGTAAAACTGCATGACCTTGAAAACATAATAGCATGGTCTGTTGTAAGCATTTCTTTCAGAAATGATGATATTAATGTAACAGTAGTAAAGGGTGCATAATGAGAAGAACCAGAAGGTCAACTATGTAAAAATCGTGTATATCGTTTGAGATGGAACTCCAAAACAGAATTTATTTGTTTAAAATAAACACTTTCCTCCTTTTTAGATTATTGTGAGAGCAAATGTTGAATAGTTTAGAGATATATAAAATAATTAACGAAAAAGCATTTATATATATAAATATATAACTGTATAACATACAAAATAAGTTCATATCCTGAGAATATTGTGTTATGTATGTTTATTATTGTTTTCATTGCAGGAGGGCAAGGGATAAAACACGTGCAATTAATGACATCTTCAAGAGCCACAAGGTATTCAAGATATATTCACCTACAACTCGAGGACCTATGACAGTTACTATGACACCTGGTGTACGCCAGAGGGAGCCGTACCACATCAGCAAAGCAGAGATAGCTATCCTCGCCATTGCTGGAATGATGTTCATTGGCTCTATCATTTCAATAGTAGCCATTATTAAAATATGGAAGAGGTGAACATTAAAAACAATGCATTACTTTAGTGTATTTATAAATTCAATAGTTCCATTTAAAACATACAATCTTGATTTCTGCAGCACTATTACAATACACTGAACAATGTTTATTATATCTGACTGATGTTCAAAATCAAAACGTAATACCTACTGAAATAAAAAGCAATTTTCATTAAAGTATGTTGATAACAATAATTATTTAGAATAGACAATATGAAATACATTTTAATTACAAACCAAGTTGATGTCAGTTCTTGTATAGACATACATCCATATATCTTTTTTTTTTAAATCTATAATATAGCTATTTCAAGTTTCATATCATAAGCAACAAATTTCTTCCATGTAACATTCATTGTTTTTAAGCTGTTAATTTGTATTATATTTTGCAGCGTACACTTGATTTATTATTAAATGCAACATAAAAGGAACTCATAAAAACGTATTATGGAGATTCCAAATTTCAAAGTGACTCAGACTTATGAATTAATCCCAGACATCTTTAATTATTGTTTGAACAAAGTAATTTTCCGTCCAAAATGTTTTACATATTAAAGCTACGCAGCACACAAACCTGCTTAAAATTACTTGTTTCTTGTTACATTTTGGTGATAGGATGTGTGTGTGTGTGTGTGTGTGTGTACATTCATGTGCGTGTGTACATTCGTGTGTGTGTGTGTGTGTACATTCATGTGCGTGTGTACATTCGTGTGCGTGTGTGTGTGTGTGTGTGTACATTCATGTGTGTGTGCATAGATGTTCATTACGTTAGTATTTTAATTTGAAAAATTACAAATATGTCCAAATAATATTTTTTACAAAAACAAACCATTTTCAATTCAAATTTGTTAATTGTGTTTACAAAACGTCTTTGAAATATTTTACAAGAGTATCCCAAAATATAGTTGATGTAAATTGTTTGATACATAAAACATTTTGTTTTTGTCAAACTGAAATGTCATGTACTTAACACGTTTTGTAAATTCATATACTAGTATTTGGCAATTAAACGTTGCTATTAAACAGTGTATAAACATTATTCTTTCTTGTCTTAAATATTTAATGATTTTAAGCTTATTTATAGCATGTACATTATGGTGGATAACTTGCTACATTTTAGACATGAAGATTACCTAGTTCATCAACATTTAGCACAGAAAGTCAGAAACAGACAAACAAACGTACACATTGATCAAGACGGGGGAACAGATGAAGGTTTCAATGAGATAAATGTTGACTCCGATAACACTGAAACTGTTGATAAGTAAGTCTTTTATTATATTATCGTGTACATACCCATTAGCGTATTTAGGCAGGGGCTCCAAGGAGTCAGGACCACTCTATTTTGCCTTTGTATAAGGCGGGGAATCTAGGTCACGAATGCAAAAACAAGATTATAATGTAATAGTTGTTTATTCATTTAATAAATCTGGGCCAATAATGTATTTTTTAAAAATTAACTCAAAATATAATATATCAGTTACCCCTCCAAAAATAATATTGACATTCAAAAAAATGCTCTTAGTTCATGAGAAAAATGTTTCTTTTTAGTATTTGGGGGGGTATGTGGCGATCCAAACATGTTTGATTGAAACAGCTCTTAGTATTCATTCCCTAGCAACCAATACTGCATCCATAAAAACTGTGAAAATATACTAGATACGTTGCATATTGGATCTTAATAGTTTTCTTGAGATGCCTGATACAAAATGCATGTTTAGAAACTATAGGTAATTTCCTTCTATCAATAATCATAGCATCTATAGCAACAAACCGGCCTCGGTGGCGTCGTGGTTAGCCATCGGTCTACAGGCTGGTAGGTACTGGGTTCGGATCCCAGTTGAGGCATGGGTTTTTTAATCCAGATACCGACTCCAAACCCTGAGTGAGTGTTCTGCAAGGCTCAGTGGGTAGGTGTAAACCACTTGCACCGACCAGTGATCCATAACTGGTTCAACAAAGGTCATGGTTTGTGCTATCCTGCCTGTGGGAAGCGCAAATAAAAGATCCCTTGCTGCCTGTCGTAAAAGAGTAGCCTATGTGGCGACAGCGGGTTTTCTCTCAAAATCTGTGTGGTCCTTAACCATATGTCTGACGCCATATAACCGTAAATAAAATGTGTTGAGTGCGTCGTTAAATAAAACATTTCTTTCTTTCTTTTTCTTTCTATAGCAACAATGAAAATACAGCAGTCCGTGTTTGGTTTTTATGGGAAAGGATGATGGATTGTAAAATATATATTTGAGAAACTGTCAGATTAATTCTTCTTTGACAAGCAAAATGCAGTCGAAAAGCAAAGGTCAAAATATAGGGTAAATACAGGGGTATTTAAAAGTTAGGGCTGCTGCATAATTATTTTTTATGTTATTATAATTATAATGATGATGATGATGATGATGGTGATATTATTATTATAATTATGATTATTATGATTATTATTATTATTACAAGCACTGACGTGATCATGGAAACTGATGAGGAATCACAGGATTTTAACCCCAAGACGTACCTCAGGCCAACAAGGATGTCAGAGTAAGTTTTTAGTCTACAACTAAATATAAACAAATAATTATTTTGTCTTCGTATTACGATATAGTTATCATACTATTACAATAAATCTATCATATATTACAACACTATGTCATACAATACCCACACCAAAAAAAAAAATAAAAAAAATAGACAATCTTATTAGATCTTATCAGATCAGTTGAACCTTTGTTGATTTAAACAAATACGATCACATCAGAGTATACAAACATAAATGATGCCAAAGATGAATGTGTTTTCAAAATGTCAATATTCCATGAATGTAAACAAAGGTCACCAAATGCGTATCTTGTGTTTGCTTCATCTGCATTCAAACTAATGGACACTGCATGTTCATGGATGCTGTGAGACTTGGAATTGGTGCCTATACGACGTTGGGCTTCCGTCATTGGATGCATAGCTTCAGAGCTTCAATGTGGAAAACTAAATGTGCTCTAAGGGACAAAGGTCCTGGCTTTTTATAACCATATGCGTTACGTTTCATGTTCAAATCTTTTAAGGTGTCATGGATGTTAGCTGAGTTGCATTTTTGAGAACTGATCCATTTTTACAAATGATGAATTTTTGGGTTTTAGTGTAAGAGCATATCGGATATGACATAAAATGACATTAAAATGAAATAATATATATAATATTGCGTTTAACACATTGATAAACACATTATGTGGGTTTTTTTGTGAAAGTATATTACAATATAGTTACAATATTACAATATACATACAGTATACTATTAGAAAATATTGTCATTATACTATTTAAAATATATTTATCATACAATTACAATATAGTTATACTATTGCAATTTACCTATACTACTACGTTGTAGTTATACCATTACAATTCATATATACTATCACAACATATAGGCCAGGAGCATTAGCCAAAATATAACAAGCACCCGGAAAAAATTAGTAGAAAGCTGAATTTTTCAGGAGAGCTCCAGAAAACCATACTTAGGCCAACATCACAAAGTTCTGCAAATTCTACCCAGTGGCATTTTTAAAATTCAAGATGGCCGCCATTACATCAGAGAAAAATGGGAAAACTCCAAAAGCATCATAACTGCTCAACCACCAGCCTTGGAACAATGATTTTAATGTGTAAATTCATGTGTAAATGTGTGCTGAATCCAATGAAGCTATATACATTTGTCTTGAAGCTGAGTTAATTTGCATAAATCCAAAATGGCCACCAACGAGACTAATATTTGGCTCCGAAATCGAAATATTTGCATAACTTTATAACTATATACTACAGAAATATTATATTTGCATCTATATACTATAAAAGAGATTCCAATAAGCAATTAAAACCAACTTTTGACTGCTCATAATTAGATTATATTACCTTGCGTCTGGAAAGTCTAATCACTAACATCAGTTTCTACATCAATAGCATGAGAATTTGTACAGTGGTGTCCACCACACACAGTACACTCCAACCCTGCCTTGTAACAGCCCCACTGTTTTCCTCCCGCTTGTAGGCACAGGATATAATTTTCAGCACGTTATGGAGCAACAGGCCTGTCAGTTTCGATTGAAAAGGCAGTCCCTCCATGTACTGCCATCCCCATTCAGTTGGTAACAACTGTTTCCCCTGCCATTTCTGGACAGTATAGTATGCTCTAAAGCTATGCTATTTTGCAGCTACTGAAGTTGGAGGGAGTGATTCCAACTTAAAACCAGATGAAAATAAAGATGCTTTATGGACAGATCGAAAATACATGACATAACGATGCTTGTCCAGTGACTTCGATTTAACTGCTCGATATAGCTTTAGCAGAAATAACTCTCCAACACTTGCTATATCATCGTGAGTGCTGTTAGACTGAGAAAAGACACTCAAACAGTCCCAGTTGTCACCATCATCAACCTGTACAAGAGCCTTCTTCTTCTCTTGATTGTAGAGGGCAGACACTGTATCACGCCCTGTGATTGCGTGTACAGACATCAGGTCTTATTTGATGTTGCTAAAAGCTGCTTGAATTTCACCTATACAGTATACTTGCAATAGATTGTGCCCAGAAAGCATATAGAGATCCATGTTTAAGGTGGCTTGTGCAACCACCATCACCAGCAAAACAGTGTCACAAGAACAATAAGTGAATTTTGTGTTTGGGCAGTATCCATGGCAGTTGATGCAATCAACCAGTTAGCATCTGTGGTGCTATGCTTCACAATCAAACCTACTCATTCAAATTTTCCAATCAACTTTTTGATTAAGCGATCTTTATTTTTGCCATTTCCCAAAAAGCCTTTTTAGATGTTGTGGTTTTCATTTCCAAATCAAAAACTATATCAGCTAATGTGTTCTGCTGTGCTCGTCGCTATTGTTCAGCAGATTTGGTTGAGGTTGCACTAACAGAGTCTGGCCAAAAGTGATCAAGCACACATGATACATAGTGGTCACAGACTTGGTCATATTTGGCATCAGTAGACCAAGGCAAGCTTTGGAGGAGGTGACCTCCATCAAGAATGAAGCGTGCGTCATCAGGAAGTTGAAGGTGGACACTTACTTTCGACTTTAGGATGTTACCGAGAACACTCTTCGTGTTGTTCCTCATAATCCCTTTATTGAATAAGGGGGTGGCTGTTTGGCAAACTTGTGAAGGAGATAAGCTTCCATCTCAGAACTATCCTTAATCACTAATGTCACCTTCATGCATAACAATGTGCTATTCACCTCCAACTCAACACCACGGATAGTGATACGGTTATTTTACCACTGACGTTGGTCACTCTATTGTTTCTCTTCAACTTCATGTTGGTATACGTTTGCCCAGTAACAGCCGTGTTTACACAATTCCCAGCAATGACACCACTTGCTACACAGATCAGCGAGTTATTGTGCTATCCATAGGAAAATGGAGAATGCACTTCCAGCCAATGGAGGAAGGTTTTATAGTCTATATTATCTCGGGCTGTGCTACTGGCATGAAGGTCCACATGCTTGTCAGAGGTGTTACTATGCACACCCGTAAAGGTTTCCAAGGCATCACAGCGAGGCATACCAAGCACTCATTTGCTCAGTATGCTGTCTGTAAATCCTCGACCATGAGGTTTTTAGCAATTACATCAAATCTTGTTCTATTGTTTGGTCACTGAAGTTTCCACTACAGAATTTATCTGTTCTTCAAATGGTAAAATAACCTCTCTTGGTGAAGACATAATACTGTTCAGCAGACATAATAGCCATCAGCCCTTTCATGTGATCAAGGTAGAGATGGGCAGATATTGCATATGCTATATGACCAGCAGCATGGAACAAGGGGATCATTTCACTGACGACATGAAGATGTAAATCCCAATCCCCAATGCGCTCTGCTAGGATGAAACGCCTAATGAGGGACACTTGTTTGAAATATTCAACCCAAAGTTTACTTGTTCTACTTTGAGTGGCGGAATTTTCCATCGGACTATCCATAATATGTGTGAGCTTTTGGACATATTCATCATTGTCCACAAAATCAGTGGGACATTAACCATCGAAATCCCGTAAGTCTGAAAACAATCTTATTGAGCTCTGGGAAAGACGATATCACATTTCATTTGCCTTGATGTACAAGGTTGGTCAAATGTGACAGGAGAAACACCAAATGAATGCTTTTCGGACAACTTTTGTGCAAAACACAAGGCAGAATAGATAGTTTTAGGTTGAGATGAATCCTGATTAACGAATGGCAAGATCTGAATCTTACTTTTTTCATGATTATCTCCCGTCACAGCACATTGCATGAAGCCATACCATAATGGACATTGTAAAACAGGGATGCCAAATGAGAAACTTGCTAACCAGATACTATCCAAGCATTTGTAGACACTTTCAGGAGAGGTGGGTTTGGTTTGGAAGGTTCAAGGGGCACAATCATGATAGACTTCAATCCTGGGGCAGTGGGCTTTTTGTACACTTTGATTTGTACTTTTCCGAGTTGACCTGTTTGGACAATAGTCATGACTTTCTGAGTTGACCAAGGAATGGCAGGCTGGTCTACTTTCTCACCTGTAGGGGTAACACATGCAATACCACCAAGAACGTGCCAAGTGCCCTGACCTGTAAGGGTTTTAACATTGATGTCAGCATTATCAAATATAAAATTTACAAGATCACCCTCAATATCATACAACTGCTCATCTGTAAGAAATGCATCATACAGACGCTGAAACTCTGTAATCATCTGCAAATGACAAGCTACTCAATATATCAACCAGTTCTCGAGATTCATACAAGTTGGGGTCTATCTTCTTCGTTTATAGTATTAGGAAACAAAGTGTAAATGCCATTTAGCTGATGCTATGCATATTTCCATATTTGTCCTTATATGTGTTGGCGGCTATTTTGTTTATTGAAACTTAAATAGAAAAATACCAGCCAATCCATCAGAAGGTACACCTACAATGCTAAAAGGGTAAGTTATTGTTGCCCAACAAATAACTGATAGTGAAATTAGTAACATATTTAGTCCACTGGTCAAATAATGTTATAAAACAAGAAAAAGAAAATTGATACACGAGGTCAAAAATTCACACACGTTGAACAAAAACAGACATTTTGTGTTTTGCCCTATCTCCATTTATCAAGATTTTGTTAGTAAATCCGCTCTTCAATTTAATGTATTGTGAATTATGTATTATTATAGCTCTAAAGTAAAGAAATGCCTGTTTTCAAGCCGATTATTAGCTTTGTTGGTAGCCATCTTGGATTATTTCAGATGGAATTGAAACATATTTGCACCCATTAGATTCAGCACACTCCAAACATGGATTTACACATTAAAATCATTGTTCTGAAGCCTGTGGTTGAGCAGTTATGATGCTTTTGGAGTTTTCCCATTTATCGTTGATGGTAATGGCGGCGGGCATCTTGAATTTTTAAAAATTCCACTGGGTAGAATTTGCAGAACTTTGCGATGTTGGTACAGGTATGACTTTCTGGAGCTCTACTGAAAAATTCAGCTTTCTACTAATTGTTTCCAGATTATATGCTAATGCTCCTGGCCTAATAGTTATGCTGTTGTAATTTAGCTATAGTACTTGTATTACAATATAGTTATTATACTATTAATTTAAAGTGATCAACTAGTCTATCACTGATTATAATATAGTGTAAAATAGTTACATGATAAAATAAAATATACACGTGTATATAGCCATGTTTATTAAGTCCGTTCAAATGTACGCAATATTAGTTAGATATGGAACATTTATGCTTGACCAATGAAAATTGTGAAATTATTTTCTCTGTTTTTTAATGTCATCGTAGGATTTTATATTAAAGGTAAGTTTCCAGCATTTTATTAGCTAATAACAAAATTTGAGCATTGAACTTGTATTTAATATAAATTATAATTTAAGAAGAAACTTAAAAGTCCTACATTGAAAACGGAATAATCTAATAACAAGACCCAGAATTTTCACTACGGTAAACCCAAACACCTTGTCCACACCCATGTTTTTACTATCTGTGATTCATATTGATGTAGCTAGGATTTTATATTGCAAGTCCACCCATATTGGCTGGGGATTGGCGGCTAACCACAATTAAGAGTCTGGCAATATAAATGGCGGGGGGACAGGTGCGATTGGGGGCATGGTCCACCCTCCTGCCACGCCAGTTTTGAGACATCAATTAAGAGTCTGGCAATATAAATGGCGGGGGGGAACAGGTGCGATTGGGGGCATGGTCCACCCTCCTGCCACGCCAGTTTTGAGACATAACAAAAAACCGGGCAATATAAATGGTCCACACCCATGGGGAACAGGTGCTATTGGGGGCATGGCCATATTCCTGCCACGCCAGTTTTGAGACATCAATTAAGAGTCCACCATATAAATGGCGGGGGGAACAGGTTGCGATGGGGGCTGGTCCACCCTCCTGCCACGCAGTTTTGAACATCAATTAAGGGTAATATAAATGGCGGGGGGGGGGGGGGGGGGGGGGGGAACAGGTGCGATTGGGGGCATGGCCAACCCTCCTGCCACGCCAGTTTTGAGACATCAATTAGCCATTTAAATATAAAACGTAAAATTATTATGTGCATAATTTCCAAAATATTTCATCACTGTCAATGCAGTACTCCATAATATAAACGTTAGTTATGAGTACGAAAATGGGATTGTGACACCTAAACTTTTGAGGGTAATAGCTTGAAAACCCTTTGTATTATGAAGCTAATTCTGGGCATTTTTTGTTTGGCATATATAATATGGGTATTTTTAGATGTTATTTATTTTGTCTAATGACACTGTAGCTGTTATTTGTAAACGTACTATCTCAAAGTTGCATAATGGTGCTTCCCGCCAAAATTATTTTATTAACTATTGTTACATACATGAATCCATAAAATATTATAAGTAAACAAAAGTTTCGTTAGTCGGAGATATCTTAACATTGCCAGCAAACTCAGGACATTCTCATTAAGAATTTTGATCGAAATCTTTATCACGAATTATTGTGTGATAAATTGTTTTACCTGAAGTAGAACAAAAATTAGTAAAAACTTCAAAACAGTAAACAATGGCATTATGTTCAATAATTTAAAGAGAAGTATGTGAATAATATTATAAATATGAAAGGAAAATGGTTTATGACAAGTAAGTGATAACTGAATTAATACACTAACATTTAAAAAAGCTGTCAACTTATATTTTCAGAACAGCCGAATTATTGATCCTGTTCACACTCAATATTGAAATGGAAGATCGGAGAAGATTGCTACATTTTGAAAGGAAGCACCAGACCAAGAGACTAATACTCTACAGAAGTTTGCTGCGAGAGGAGAAATACCAGAAACTGATTGTCCCAACGTTCTGTAATTGAGCCTATTGAGAATGGCACGCTGGAAGGCCATTTAAATCAACAGTTTTGTGATTAAGACAGTTAAACCCACTCGAAAGCCAACACCAGACTACTTCGAGAATGTGTGTTTTACTTTAAAGAACAAAGAGATGCAAAATATATTGTTGCCTTGGTTTGCATGGAAAGTCTTCATAAATTATATAAGAAAACAATCATGAAAAACGAAAAAGACATGGAATTTTTTTTTTATGTAACAATGTAAAGACTGTCATAAAGAATGTTTCACATGTATTTAAAGTAAAATAATTTATACCTGTTTCAAATCATGATTCAAAATAATCATCTATATAATAGTGTAAATATTGTTTTTACTTATGTTAAATTAACTGCTAATTTATGTAATGTGGTGGGCGATTTTAATTTTTATTACGATACAACAAAATTACCTACATTATAACAAATTGTTTTAGATAGCATGTATTTGCATTAGGAATATCAACTACATATTATATTTAATTGATATTTGTTGTGAAACTTATTTCAACTTAATCACTGTAAGTATTGTTTCTCTTTTGGACAATTCCACATGATTCATGACATTTGCATAACACTGAAACGACATTTTAAAAAATGAAAATGATTACGAAACGTTTATTTACCTGATGAAGAACTCTCCTCTTATATGTCTAAAATATGACAAAAATATTTTCTTTATATGAACAGATTTCTTGTTACCTATCATAAACTGTTAGGGATATGCAGGAAATTAGATTCTGGGGTCCCCATACTATTTCTTTTAATTCTGTGAAATGTTTTAAGATAAGATTAAATAACATACAACGGTCATTTACATAAATACTGTCTTTACATATTAATACTATTTAGAAAGGAAATTTCAAAAATAGAAAAATGTCTATTTAAAAATTGCGAGTATGACAAATTTTATGACTGATGAATTGATACACAAATTCAGTGAAACTTCCATATTTGTAAATTGAACTGATTTATTTCTCACCATATTTGTAGACCATAAAAAAACCTTATGAAAAAAAAAGAAGCAAAAACAAATACCACCACCATCTCTAATTTCATTCAGATAAAACACTATTAAAATTACTTTTATATCAATTTTAGTTTCTTTCCTCTCATCTTTGGCTTCTTCCTCTTAATTCCACTCCAATCAAAACTTATGCTGAAGCGATTGACAAAATAATTTTATTTCTGTAAAAATAGCGCAGGGATTATAATAGCTCATATTATACTCTGAGAGAACGATTATAACTGACCAAATGTCGTCTGGCTCTCGAAAGGCAGAGTACTCTGGCTAAGATCATATATGTATATGAAGGAAATGTTTTATTTAACGACGCATTCAACACATTTTATTTACGGTTATATGGCGTCAGACATATGGTTTAGGACCACACCGGTATTGAGAGTGGAAACCCGCTGTCGCCACTTCATGGGCTACACTTTTCGATTAGCAGCAAGGGATCTTGTATATGCACCATTCCAAAGATAGGATAATAAATACCACGGTCTTTGTTACACCAGTTATGGAGCACTGGCTGGAACGAGAAATAGCGCAATGGATCCACCGACGGGGATCGATCCTAGACCGACCGCACATCAAGCGAACGCTTTACCACTGAGCTACGTCCCGCCCCTACATGTATATATTTAATCACTAAAAATATAGATGTAAATATCTAAATGTATGTTTTATATGTGTATATAATGTATCTGCATGTATATGTTTATTTACAAATACTGTGAAAGTCGGTGACTCAAGGCTTCCATTGTCACATTGTATTGATCGTGGGCAATAAAATAATAATGCAAAAAATTAAAAAACGAAAAACAAGGTTGTCTTTATATATGATTAACTATGAGTAAATAATGTCAGTCAGTGTTGTGACCTCGGGCTTTTAAAGGTTGTACTATACCAAATTAAATCCCATAGGCGACCATGTTAACGTTTGTATTTAAAAACACTATATGCAATATAATCAATACCTGTGACGTGACACATTTGTTCTAGGTGTAGATTATTTTTCAAGAATCTGGGATTCGAACCCACTACTGACATAACTTATGCATTGTACAAGTACAACGCTTTTACCCAGACATCTGCATGATCAAATAAACATGTAATTTAAGCCTTATATATACCTCATCCTAGTGATAGTAATATATTCTGGCGGAACACGGCGAAAATTGTCGGAAACTAAATCGGAAATCAGAGATTACACGTTTAGCATGTGCATTACCCTGAACGTCAGCCATCCACTAATGATGATTTCCTGGCCGAATCGTTCAGGTTAGGTCCGAAAGGACCCTATCGTTTTGGGGTTATTAAATTAATAGTTTTGAAAATATTATTTTGTCATTTTAAACAATATTTTCATTAAAAAAAAAAGATCAAATAAAAGTTAATTTAGCAGTCATGTATTTTTAAAAATGAATAATGGATTAAGTTGAAGAATGCTTTCGGAAATGTAGAAACATAATCCACAGGTAATAGTTATCAACCAGTGGAGCTAATTATTTTTCAGGAATCTATATGCACCTTTTACATTCTACATTACACAGGCGACCATGTTAACTTTTATGTTTAAAAACGTTATATGCAAGTTAATCCATACCTGTGACGTCACGAGAATCAACACCTGCTAAACAATACAATTTGAACCTTTTATGCGTGCAGGTCAGGGACAGATCGTGTTCATTGTAAACAGGTACAACGCTTTAAAGGGACACGCCCTAGTTGTTAACCATTACGCCGTTGTTTTTCGCTATTAAACCCATTTTTTTCACAAATAAAATTGCATTTTACTTACCGATTATTATTTAGAATATACATTTCCATTCACCTGAAGTGTTTTTTTAGTAATCCTGGTAATCCTGGTGTTTGTAATACCACAAAATGCATTTTTTGTATTTCATAAAATGCCACGGGCCTCTGAGAAAAAAACGTTGAGCAGACAAGGTCTAATCTATTTTTAGAGGGGATATTCCCATTTCAATGTCACAGACGTTGGTATACCACGTGACCGTTATCATTTTGGTTCGGTTTGTTTTCTCGTGCACGGTTCGCGCAATCAACATCCGATTTGTTGTCGTTTGCTTGTTGTTCATTTGTGAGATTTTTCTTCACAGTTCGTGAACATTTTCAGTAACAATAAAGTTCAGACAAGTAAGTATCTCAATACAAAACGTTACAAAACCCTTAAAACCAATAATTTTGCTAAGTCTTACGATATCTGGAGAGGGGATACAACCAGGACAGAACAGTTGGAACATGTCCAGGAGAGATGAAAGGAACGCACCCCAAGTCTGTGCGCACTCTGTGAAATTTGTCGTGACGTAGGCATTGTTGTGCTTCGAGCGACATCTACCGGTGACATGAGAATACTAACTTTCAAAATTATTTCAAGCAATTGGGACATGGGTATTCCCATGGTATTTATCGATATAAAACCTGCTTTTTCACTCCATTTGATAAATACGTGATCTAAGTGTGTTACAGGTTTGTAGATTAACCAAATTATAATTTATTTTCGCTGGATGGAACTAGGGCGTGCGGCTTTAAGGAACATACCCTAGTTTCAACCCGTGAAAATTAACACTAATTTTAATTAATCTACAAACCTGTAATACATTTGGATAAAGTTATAACTGAGTGAAACATGAGTCTGTGACTTTGAAATGGTGAAATACCCTCTAAGAATAGACTAAAACTCGACTCCATAACTTATTTCTCAGACGCAAGTGCCTTTTTTTTAAAATATGAAAAATAAATGTTTTGATATTAAAACACCAGGATGACTAAAAACATTTCGAATGTACAGAAATTTATAATCTAAACCATAAAATCTAAGTAAAGTATGATTTCAGTTATCAAAAACGGCTATAATAGTAAAAAAATGCATTAGTGTTTACAAACTAGGGTATGCCCCTTTTAGCCCACGAAATGAAAGAAAGAAATATTTTATTTAACGACACACTCAACATATTTTATTTACGGTTATATGGCGTCAGACATATGGTTAAGGACCACACAGATTCTAAGAGGAAACCCGCTGTCGCCACTACATGGGCTACTCTTCCGATTAGCAACAAGGGATCTTTTATTTGCGCTTCCCACAGGCAGGATAACACAAACCATGGCCTTTGTTGAACCAGTTATGGATCACTGGTCGGTGCAAGTGGTTTACACCTACCCATTTAGCCTTGCGGAGCACTCACTCAGGGTTTGGAGTCGGTATCTGGATTAAAAATCCCATGCCTCGACTGGGATCCGAACCCAGTATCTACCAGCCTGTAGACCGATGGCCTGCCACAACGCCACCGAGGCCGGTTTTAGCCCACGAGGCTACACATCTGCATCATCAAATAAATATGTAATTTAAGCCTTATAAACCTGATACTAGTGGTAGTAATATATTCTGAGCGGAACACAACGAAGATTGTCAGAAACTAATTCTGAAATCGAAGATTATACGTTTAGCACGTGCATCACGCTTAATGCCAGCTATCCGCTGTTGAGGATTTTCTGACCCAATGGTTCAGGTTCAGGTTAGGTCCGAAAGGATCCTATGGTTTTGGGTAATTAGTTTTGTAAATATTATTTGCCGTTTTAACCAATATTTTTGTTATTAAAAAAGATAAAATAGAAGTTAATTCAGCAGTCACGTAATTTGTTTTAATGAATAATGGATTAAGTTGGAGAATGCACTTGGAAGTGTAGATTCATGAAAAATATAAAACAATTTCACGAATCTACACCTCATACATTCTCCATTACATATCAACCAAACTATGACCCATAAAAATCAGTACTACAACCCCAACCTCAAATTATTAATTGAAGAAAAATGGTACCTTTCATGGGTCATTTTCGAAATAGCCGGATGTTTTTACAAGACCCTTAGTTTCGCACAAAATTTGAGTACTTTTGTATTAGGTACCCCATACATGTTTCAAGCACAAGGCTACTTGACATAGCGGTACTAGATGAAATAAAATTCCATACAATTTTTACCCAGATGAAACTTTTTTCTTTTTTTATACCAAACACAGTCAAATTTATCAGCAATGGAATGACACGTGGTATTAAATGTTCGGTGCACCTCAGACTTTGACCTAGCCAATGTCACATAGTGTAGGACCAGGTGCGTGTATAGGAAATTGTGCAGCGGGGTCTTTGACTATGGCAAGCGAATCTTTTATTTTTCTATTCTTGTTTTTGTTTTTTTTGTGGTGGTAGGGTGGGGGTGTTACGTAATGCTCTCCCGGAAAATATATTAAAAAAAAAATATTTGCTCACGCGCCTGTGGTCGAACTCTCCCCCCCCCCCCCCCCCCCCCCCCCCAAGACATTTTAGTTTTTTATTCAATACATTTTTAGGGGAAGCATGTCTCGACTCGCCCCTTCCCCCAAAATTTCGTTCACAAGTCAACCCCTACCCGTCATAATTCCTGTACACGAGCCTGAACAGCTATAACTCACCTAATTGAAATACGTTTATATTATTGTTTATTAAGTTATCGAATATCTCATCAACTATATATAGGAAATGGACATTTTTCAACAGGGATAGTTCTTAATCACTCAGCGGTTTTTAATACAGCAACATACCTTATTGGTTTGGTAAAAACAAATAACAAAGAAAAACTACAAAACAGAATACACCCTGCTGAATATAGTGTTTCTTGGCACTAATAGCATCATATTCGGAGTGTCATTTGTTCGTTAAAGGGACATTCCTGAGTTTTTTGTATTTTTTAAGATGTTATCGACTAACAGAGACTTTTTAACGATTGTAATTACATATCAAATATATTTTTCTGCATAAAATATTAGCGCCTGTATATTAAACGTGTTTCTGATCGTTCTAATATTTTTACTAGGTTAAATTTCATTTTATTTCCTAAAATATTTCTTTTCGTACGTACGAAATTATTTGAAGACAAAATCCAGTTTGGACTTCTTACAAATATTAAGACGACCAGAAACACACTGAATATACAGACACTAATATTCTAAACAAGAAACTATATTTAATATGTAAGTTTAATCGTAGAAATATTTTATTAATTGGAAACATCTTACAATGCAGCAAACTCGGGAATGTCCCTTTAAGCATTGCAGTTCTATATTTTGCGTGGTAGTTCTGACGACGATTAGGAGGAAAAGTAATCGTTTATTTGATGACGCACCACTCAACAATGGTTATACTGACATCGCACATTATAGATAAGAGTTACAAAGATAACGAGAGGAAGCCCGTTGCCGCCATACCTACTACCGAAAACAAAAACCCATTCAGGGGTCCTTTATATGCACTTTGATATACCAGCCATGGAGCACCGATTGTGACGGGGGTGCGATCGGAATCTACACAGTGATAATACAGCTAATATGTATGATATTGTTCCTAGGGTATTCATGGACATTATAGGCCAAGTATGCTTGAATTTGATAGTACGTGTATTTGAAAAACAAAAGAAAAATTTTTATATTCTTTGAATACTCACCCCAACCCCACCCCCGGCTCCGACGGCCCTGTAGCAGGCAGAGGCGGATGCAGGGTATTTCTAGTGAGTAGATGCAATGCGTAAAAGGGGAACTTACTAACAGTTTTTAGAAGTACACTAACAATGTGAGTAACAGGTATTGTCAATATGGTAATCTTCAACAGAAAAATTATGTTTACCATTGTAAAGATGTTACCTACCCACTAAAAACCATAAATGGACTATGTATAAACACTGGATTTTCAGGGCTCTTCGAATTTTTGAGGGAAGGGGGCACACCTCCAACGCCCTCGAGAGCAGTTCTTAAGATTAAATTAATGAAATAAACAGAATTGAATTGAACTGAACTGAATTAACCTCGCGAACATTTCTTGTACAGTTTTATAATTTAATATACATTGTGGTAGCCAATATGTAACATGGGCGTATCCAGTATTTTAATAGGGAGGCGGGGGGGGGGGGGGGGGGGGGGAGCACCCCACACTACATAGGCCTGTGTATGTATGTATGTATGTATGTATGTATGACTTTATAAAATTTAAGTTTTTTTTTTTTTTTGAGAGTGATTGCCGACGCCATTGCCCTCGCTACGCCAATGCCTATGCACCTCAACTCCCGACTTCAACGGTCGTTATAAATAATCAAACAAACACTTACCTACCTGTAATCACTCAACACTTGCAACAGATCAGCACAGTAGGCCTAGTTAGATGTCGTCATTAGGTAGTGTTAGATCAACGCACAGATATTTTACATTTATACACATTTAAAAATATGATTATTAAATGACAAACAGCGATTCTGTTAGCACATTTCTGAAATTAAAACAGTAGTCAGAAGAATGTACGCAATATCGCTTTGACATCAATATGCATATTAATTAAAAGGTCAAAGCATTGTTGACGTCACGTCAAAGGACTGTTGACGTTTTTATGGTAACGTTTCCGGTCATTTTTATTAACAAAAAGTGTCGAAGTGCACATCCATTTTGATCGGCACCTTGACATACTGATGGGGAATAAAGGTAGCGCGGGACAGCGTACAGTAGACCTAATAATCCATTGTCTGTCAAGGGTAGAAATGATTATGCAAAGAATATATAAAGTATATATAATAATGTAACAGGATGACTGGGTTCTTTACTGGATGATTTCTTGTAATTAATAAATAAATGACCGAACAAACACAATTTGAAAGGTAACAAAAACGATAGATAGATATTTATTTACAAATGACAACTAAAGAAGGCATGTTATACATGATACAAAATAGATGAAAGAAAGAAATATTTTATTTAACGACGCACTCAACACATTTTATTTACGGTTATATGGCGTCAGACATATGGTTAAGGACCACACAGATTTTGAGAGGAAACCCGCTGTCGCCACTATATGGGCTACTCTTCCGATTAGCAGCAAGGGATCTTTTATTTGCGCTTCCCACAGGCAGGATAGCACAAACCATGGCCTTTGTTGAACCAGTTATGGATCACTGGTCGGTGGAAGTGGTTTACACCTACCCATTGAGCCTTGCGGAGCACTTACCCAGGGTTTGGAGTCGGTATTTGGATTAAAAATTCCATGCCTCGACTGGGATCCGAACCCAGTACCTACCAGCCTGTAGACCGATGGCCTACCACGACGCCACCGAGGCCGGTCCAAAATAGATGAATAATAAATAATAAAATTGTATGTTTATTTCCCCAAAATTGCTACTCACTTAAACCCCGAACGGTCTCGGAAGTTAATCCGACTTTAAAAACAGTGTTCTGAAACACTTCTTTTAATAGATCGTGCACGGGTGCCGACCGTCGAGACTCCAATGTTACGCATGTCAAGAAGGCCTATGACGTACACAACTAAATTGGAGACCGCCAACAAATATGTAATACATTGTTGCTCGATAGGCTTCATCCAAACATCTGAGCTATAAATACCCTTTGTTATTATTATTTACAAATAGGAGGTGATTAATTTCAAGCTCCCCTATCACACTAATAAAAAAAGTATTCATGTATTAAACTATCAGCCAACAATTTTTTTTTGTTTTTTTTGTTTTTCTGTCAAATTCAAAATGTAGCGTCACATATTAAACCTGTTGGTAATTATTACTGGGTATTTCAATAATACAAATTAAAAAAAAAAATTGTAAAAGAAATTATTTGGATGTATTTTTGTTCTCTGACGTAGCCAGAATGGCGGCATGCGGGCACTACCCATGCTCCCCTCACACCTTCCTCCAACTATCACGTTATATATTTTCCTGTCGCCACGTAATATGACTCAGACAATGTGGTTACCCCCCTCCCCACACACACACACACACACATTAAAATTGTTTTGTTTTATTTAGTGGAGTGGGGACATAATTCAAGGTATAATTTTTACACATCACAAATAAAAATGAATATTTTTGTTATTACGCAACTTTGAGGCTGACCGGCCTCGGTGGCGTCGTGATAGGCCATCGGTCTACAGGCTGGTAGGTACTGGGTTCGGATCCCAGTCGAGGCATGGGATTTTTAATCTAGATACCGACTCCAAACCCTGAGTGAGTGCTCCGCAAGGCTCAATGGGTAGGTGTAAACCACTTGCACCGACCAGTGATCCATAACTGGTTCAACAAAGGCCATGGTTTGTGCTATCCTGCCTGTGGGAAGCGCAAATAAAAGATCCCTTGCTGCTAATCGGAAGAGTAGCCCATATAGTGGCGACAGCGGGTTTCCTCTCAAAATCTGTGTGGTCCTTAACCATATGTCTGACGCCATATAACCGTAAAATAAAATGTGTTGAGTGCGTCGTTAAATAAAACATTTCTTTCTTTCTTTGAGGCTGTCGCTTTAAGTGAATGTATATGAAAGCTGCAACCACAAGGTTTGTAAGTATTATTTAACCATTTAGAATGGATCATCAACATTAATGTTCTTACTGTCGACAACATTTGGCCAACATTTGGCCAACATCACACTAAAAATGTATTCTTCTCCACTATAAAACCATTAAGCGGGCTGTTGTTTAATAGATTTTGTCAACGTCAGCGAGCGACTTTGATTTGTTATACAACAAAAAAAAAAACAGATTTAGCAAAAAAATAACGGAATTTCTAGTTTAGGTACTTGCTCAATTTATTGAGCCCAGACTAATGTAATAAACAAAATATTTAGGGGTCTCAGCTAGCTTGTGACCCTTAATTGTTTTTCGAAGGAGGGGTTACGGGACATGGATCCGCGCCTGCACCTGCGCCTGAAAAAGTACCAATTAAGGTTTAGCGAGGTAGGCAGTTTGGTCATCTCGCAGGGCCAACGCTCCAGTGCTATGTGATAGTGTTATTTTTATATTTGTATTTGTTCATTAAACGTTGGTTTTATCTGGCCCCACTTCATTCATTCATTTCAACTCATTATTGTGTTTATATCCAAATAAGGTTCAAGCACGCTGTCCTGGGCACACACAGAGAGAGAGAGAGAGAGAGAGAGAGAGAGAGAGAGAGAGAGAGAGAGAGAGAGACCTTAGCTATCTGGGCTGTATGTCGAAGACAGTAGGTTAATGGTTAGTGAAAGAGAAGTCGGTGTAGTGGTCTTACCCATTGAGTCGTTAATACTCGCTCTGGGTGGGAGCCGGTACCGGGCTGCGAACCCAGTACCTACCAGCCTTATGTTCGATGGGTTAACTACGGGAGGGGGTCGGCTTAACCACAGGGGTCAACGCAATGAGTAGGGGGTCAACGCAATGGGGGGGGGGGGGGGGGTCAAACGTAGGGTCTAAATTGTCATGGGTTATTCGGACGAACCCCCCGCTGAAGCAAATGGTCCGCTTTCAGAACTAAAACATACAGGTTTATACATATGGAGTTTCTGGTGGTGCAAAACCAAAATACAAAAAGGGTGCACTTGGTTCATATTCGAACACACACACACACACACACACACACACACACACACACCAAGGTCCAGATCACGCTACGCCACAATTAACAAAGGTTCGGCAGCTGTTTCACGTGAATCTGAGTGTGCACAAACTGTACGGGTGTACCAACACGTCTATTGACCAGTATCAGTTTGACTGCACTTGTACATCCCACAGCAATATTTCTGCAACCTTTATCCATCCAACCGACTTTTCAGACAAACTGTGCTGTATAAAATATAATATCTTAAGCTTCTTATTTATTGTGCTTTAAAAAATAATATATAGACATCATAACCTCAGGCACGGCGGAAGTAAGTAGACATTGGGGGTGGGGGGAGCTGACTGAGATCGAGGGCGCAAAGCAAAGTTCCAAGGGGGTTCGGGGGAATGGCCCTCTCCCTCCTATAACATTTTGAAAACTAGATGTCCTGAGATGCAATTTCCTGCATTCTACAAGTAGATGTCATCTCTGCCTTAAGATTTACTACCAATATTATTTTTGATTCGACGTGCCTGTACGTTGGTGACTGTTGGGTGGGTTTTTTTGTAAAAAGTTTAGTCATGCAATTATGAACCTATATATGTATTTTTAACAACTGTTTTCTTTAAAAACATGGGGGACATTGCTTATGTCTACTTAAATTGGTACACCCTTTAAATCCATTATTTGTCCATGAGGATGTTCGTCATCTCGAGTTCCTATTTCTCGCTCCAGCCAGTGCACCACGACTGATACATCAAAGGCCGTGGTATGTGCTATCCTGTCTATGGGATGGTGCATATAAAAGTTCCCTTGCTGCTAATCGAAAAGAGTAGCCCATGAAGTGGCGACAGCGGGTTTCCTCCCTCGATATCTATGTGGTCCTTAACCATATGTCCGACGACATATAACCGTAAATACAATGTGTTGAGTGCGTCGTTAAATAAAACATTTCCTTCATCTTGAGTTCCAGCATGACAATTCTCTTTAGTTGAAGGATTAAGTGGTCCTCGTCAGAACTATCATACAAAGTATTCTAAGACAACGTGCCCATATTAATGTGGAAGACACTCGTCATTGACATTCAACTCCAACGTTATGTGTGTATATTATACATAAGTATAGTATTACGTTTGTATTCAATTAAATGTTTTATGTTTAAATGACTTATCTTCACTGGTGTTACCGTTAAGTTTATTTCTGCTTCCAAAGTTACATATTTATTACGAGGTATTGGAAGCGTTTCCCTTCATTCTATATACTATTCAAAAGAATTTAAGGGTCAGACGATATTTTCGACATTATTTTCTGAATGTCAATTATATTAGCTAGACCATAATGTCACGCATGGTATTGTTCCATTTTGACGAAAGTGGGTCTAAGCAACCCATAAATGAATTAAAATCCACTGTCATTGACACTGTCGACTAGTTCTAATGGCGAAAACATGCTTACATTTGCACGTAAATTAGGGCGAAAGCGAAAGGTCTGCTAAGTGCCCATATCTTGCTTTTTCACAAAGCGCTTCATTTGCACGCTTTGCATGTGTATTCCATGTTCCCAATGCTGAATTTCCGTATAATTGGAGCTTGCGTTCGTGTACGTGCCCCTGCGCGTGCTGTAACCTCACCGTGGTGCAGGGGTGTAACATTCTCTTTGAGAATGGCCAATACAGCACAAATTGAAGTTTAGAGTAAAATTCGGTGTCCGTAAAAGTCTGTGATATTTGTATTTGTATTTTTGCACAGTTCTTTACACTGTTTTTGTTTAAACCTTGAATTTTTATATTGATGTTGATCATCACTTTATTTATTTGCATTACCATAGTTTGACACCCAATAGCCGATGTATTTTTCGTGCTGGGGTGTCATTAAACATTCATTCATTCATTCATTCATTCGTGTACGTGCACACTCCAAATTCGGCAATGGTACGACGTCAACTGACTATCGAAGATCCAGGAAGGGCTATTGCTTGGCTTCAGGATGGCAATACGCAAAGAAATGTTGCTCTGAGACTTGGTGTCAGTCAGTTTCGTTGGCCGACTGTGGCAACGGTACCAAGCAACGAATTCTGTTCGAAATCGTACACGTTCGGGAAGACCCCGAAGCACTACAAATAGAGAGGACCGCTACATCACCAATATGGCTCTACGTCAACGCACAACCACTGCACGCCGAGTACGTGACAATCTGCGGACTGCGACTGGAACTCGAGTGTCTGATCAAACCATACGCAATCGTCTGAGAGCCAATAATCTACGCTGCCGTCGCCAGGCTGTTCGACCACCACTCCTACCACGTCACAGAACGGTCAGATGTCACTGGTGCACACTTCATCTGCGGTGGCAACGTGTTCAGTGGGGTCGAGTGATGTTCACTGATGAGTCCAGGTTTAGTCTCCAGTTCAACGGTCGGGTTCGTGTCTACAGACGTCCTGGGGAGCGCTTCGCTGACGTTAACGTTAGACAACGTCACCGGTTCGGTGGTGGCAGCGTCATGGTGTGGGGCGGCATCTCTATCCACCACAGGACCCCCCTCTGTGTGGTGGATGGCAATCTGAATGGAATCCGCTATCTGAATGAGATTATCCGGTCGTTGGTTCTCCCAGGCCTTCAGCAGACTGGCGGCGGGGAAGTTCTGCAGGATGACAATGCCAGACCCCACCGCGCCAGGGTGGTAACGGACTTTCTCAGACAACAAGGTATCGCCAGGATGGATTGGCCAGCATATTCGCCTGACTTGGCCCCAACAGAGCACGCCTGGGACGAATTAGGCAGGAGAGTTCGGGATAACCATGCCCCTCCGGCCAACCTTCATGATCTGGGTCAACTTCTTATGGCAGAGTGGCAGGCCATTCCCCAAGAGTTCTTCAGACGTCTGATCAACAGCATGAGGCAACGATGTGTCGAGTGTATTCGCGCCAGGGGTGGATTCACACACTATTAAACGAATGTTCTAATGTGTAAAATCCATGTTTGACAACCTTCAACTTTGACAACATGTCATGTGACTTTCTTGTATACAGTGACGTTTATTTGTGGTTTTTTGTAAATATGGAACAATAAATTAAATTTTTGGTGTAGTTTACATCATCAATCTAATACACTCTGAAACTTATTTGGTTATAAATTTTTGACCCTTAAATTCTTTTGAGTAGTATATATATATAAAAAAAATCATTGTTGTAATTTATTTAACAGTGCGTACTTAATCACTCGGTCGTGTGTATAGACGAATGAACATCCCAGATTGTTAGTGCTAAATACTGCCGAAAATATCCTATTTAGAAAAGCTAATGAAGTTTAAGACTATATACATTTTGGGGCCGGTCACCGGCACCATTCCAATAAAGTATATTGGCAATACGATATAAAACTTGTTCCCAATTACGACCCAACAGTTTTCCCAATTAAGATTCCCAAAGTTGCTCCATCGTGATCACTTAGAACTCATAACCCCCCTCCCCCCCCCCCCCCCCCCCCCCCCCCCCACACACACACTTCCATATCCAACTCTGCGGGCAATTATTTTGTCTTGTAATTTGGTGTCGATTCCACTAGTACGATTGCTATATTAATATTATTAAATGACTGTTACTTGAAATAGATTTCTTAATAATGCTGCCGAAACATTTTTTTTGTTTTAAATATAATTTCCTCTGTTTGACGTAAACATTTTCTATTAAAGCCAGGTAGCGCAAAATATTGAAGAAATCAAATCGGGTTGATTTTTATTAACATTTGTGCAATAAATTTATCATTAAAACAACAACAAACAACAGAAACAAAGGCTGTGGTGTATTTATTTTTATAGCTGTCGACCGATTTTAATCTATACAATTTTTTACAACAAAAATATAAAGTACGATCCACTATTTCAGGATATGATGCTATAAAACACACAATCAAACCTAACACGATTATACAACTAATATAAATGAGAAAAAAACCCACTTCTCCCCTTCAAATAAAAAAAATTAAGAGTCAAACGTCGTTATCTCGAACACGGGGTATTTCGAATTCGAGAGCCCGTTCAGATTTTATTTACCGTGCACAGTTAGAATCCTTTCTGAGCAAAATATCCTTTCCTTATGGAAAACGTGGACGCAATCCCTTAAATATCTGCTAAAAACCGAGTCACAATATAAACATTACTTTGTAAAGACATTAAACCAAGGCACCCAACCCTTGGCAATGCGAAATGATCTGCAAATAATACATTTATATTTACATACAAAAATAAAACCATCAAAATTTGAAAAGTAACGAAGTGTTTCCATGCACAGTTGGAAATAGTAGTATAATGTAGACATGGTTATTTTAAAAACAAAACCTCTCTTAATATGGACTGTTTATTTATGTATGACCTAGGTTTTGACAACTTGGGCTGCGTTAATGAAGAAATATAAACACATATTTAAGTGAAAATTGCAATAATGGATTTGGTTGTTGTAGTTGGCCAAGCATAAATATCCTAATAATATGCTCAGCGAGCACATGCTGTAATAGAACATTCATCAGTTCATGTCAATTCACTGAGTCATTTGTATTATTCGTTAATATATTTATGTTCCATCGACTCAAACGGTAATTTATTCACTTACTTATATACAATGTATCTCATAAATGCCGTTGACCTACGGCCAGAGAGTTTTAAAAAGTTTAGTTTTACTTATTCGTAAATATATGTATGTTACTGTGACCCAACTGTCATTTATTTACTTACTTATATACAATGTAGGTCATATATTCCGTTGATCTACGGACAGGGAGTTTTAAAAAGTTTAGTTTTACTTATTCGTAAATATATGTATGTTACTGTGACCCAACTGTCATTTATTTACTTACTTATATACAATGTATGTCATATATTCCGTTGACATACAGCCAGTTTTAAAAAGTTTAGTTTGACTTATTCGTAAATATAGGTTTCCTCTCTCAATATTTGTGTGGTCCTTAACCATATGTCCGACGCCATATAACCATATATAAAATGTGTTGAGTGCGTCGTTAAATAAACATTTCCTTCATTCTTATTCGTAAATATATTTATGTTCCAGTGACCCAACGGTCATTTATTTACTTATTTATATACAATGTATCTCATATATGCCGTTGACATACGGCCAGAGAGTTTTAAAACGTTTAGTTTTACTTATTCGTAAATGTATTTATGTTACTGTGACCCAACTGTCATTTATTTCTTTACTTATATACAGTGTACCTCATAAACCGTGGAATACGGCCAGAAAGTTTTTAAAAGTTCAATTCAGTTACCGGTATGAATTTCCATCCAGAACTATTTAAGTATGCGTAGCTCAGTCTGAGCTGTTCACCGGTGTCGTGTTGGTCAGTGTGTGCCATCGACTGACAGATGTCCGGGGTTGTGACAGCATCTCTTGCCAGTGCATCAACTCCTCCCCGCGTGCCACCATGAAGGAGCCGACCACCACCTTGCCATACTCCTCGTCGTCACTGAAGCGGCCACTAGCGCGCGTCTTCATAACGGATATGACGACACTGCTCTGCTCCAACTGCCGGCCGCCGATGTGGAACGAAAATGATTCGTTAAAATTCGGCTCGGGCGATCCGAACTGTACCGCAGTCTTCTTCGTTTTGTGAGTCTTGCGTCCGTAGAAATGTTGTACTTTAACATACATACCTGGTAAGAAAATAACCAGAAAAAAACATGATCAATATTCAATATATTTTTCTGCATTTGAATTGCGTTTTCATAAAGGTTTTAGTATTTTACATTGATATATACATCATAGCTTCGCTATTTGTTTGTGAAGCTACATTTCTGTTCTGTTTAATACTGTAAAACTGGTTATTTTGGTGACATGTTAATCCTACCGAATAGCGACCTTTGTTTGAACCTCTGTTTGATATTTGAGGAGATTGATTTAAAATGAAAACCGCTAACGGGTCTTTTGAAGGGGATCGTTATTATGACCCATCACATTTAACCAATCCGTTTCTGTTGGTTGTTTGAGATGAGCATCCTAAAAGTGTCACATATCCTCACTCTCGGCTTCCTGGGGTTATGCTAAGACTTGCATTGCAGTGTAATTAATCCACAGGCAAGGCAGAAGTAAGTAGACTGGGGGGGGGGGGGGGGGGGGGGGGGGTTGACTGAGGTCGAGGGTGCAAAGCTAAGTATCTAGGAGTGTTCGGGGGTATGCTTCCCCGTAAAATTTTGATAACTAGATGTCCCGAAATGTAATTTCCTGCATTCTACAAGTAAAATTAATTATTGGGGGAGGGTTATAGCCCCCATGCACCCCCTGCTCCGCCGTGTCCAATTCGATGCTAATAATTTAGGTGGGAAAACATATTTAATGTTCGTTTATGAATAGGAAAGTGAACAACTAATCTAACATTATAAGTTGTGTCCGCAAGTTGTGGCAATCGGTGATCTTTGGCCAACTATTACAAACTGTTATGGTTGTTTTTTCCACATATACGTCATCCATCACAAAATATTTTGTCTTCCGACATTTTGTGCCACATTTTGTATGTTTTATTAACTTCTTCAGAATTATGTTGGTAACCTTCGTGTTGTAGTTTAGCGCGTGTAAAATTCGGGAAAAGCCTATGACGTGGTCGCGAATTCCAGTTCAGCCACGCCAGGGCATTCGCGAAAAAAACAAAAACCCACATCGTTTTCAAAACATTACAATGTATTTCTATATGTAAATCTGTTCAGAACTTCCTTATAAATAGCAAGCGTTTAGATAATAATTAACCATTCGCCATCTAAACTCCTCTTTCCTTTCTTACTTCCTTTTTGATCTCCGTATTTACTTTTCTATTCTTCTGTCTATCCTTGTTAACCACAGTGCAGATGTTTGTATTACTTTCGTTGTCGTCATCTCGGTTTATTAAATGTTTATGTGATAAATGCAAGAAGAGCCCATAGTATAGACATTAACCTGTTGGTCAGTTTTAAACCACTGTATTTGATTGAGGAATAAAATTTTGTTTAAACCAAAAATCACATCATCGGCCTCGGTGGCGTCGTGGCAGGCCATCGGTCTATAGGCTGGTAGGTACTGGGTTCGGATCCCAGTCGAGGCATGGGATTTTTAATCCAGATACCCTCCAAACCCTGAGTGAGTGCTCCGCAAGGCTCATTGGGTAGGTGTAAATCACTTGCACCGACCAGTGATCCATAACTGGTTCAACAAAGGCCATGGTTTGTGCTATCCTGACTGTGGGAAGCGCAAATAAAAGATCCCTTGCTGCTAATCGGAAGCGTAGCCCATTTAGTGGCGACAGCGGGTTTCCTCTCTAAATCTGTGTGGTCCTTAACCATATGTCTGACACCATATAACCGTAAATAAAATGTGTTGAGTGCGTCGTTAAATAAAACATTTCTTTCTTTCAAAAATCACATCGGGTGACTATTAAAACGGTGTCGTATGTCCTGTGACTGACAGATGGAAAGAGAATATTATGCAAATACTGCACCATTGAATAAGAGGTGAAATAAGTTTTGAATTATTATTAAAACCGAACTGAGTATACTACTTCCCCGAGTTACTCAGTTAAACGTACATGTATCCAGAAAATAGTGTTAGAGTGACATGAACCAACTGAAAGGTAACCCCAATAAGTTTGGTATTCGTAATATATATAACTTGTATGTTATCTACACGTAGTAGTGACATAGGAGAGTATTATATTTTGCTAACAACATAAGGCATAATAAAAACATCAAACTGAAAGTATTTACCATCCGTCAAATGTAACGCACGTAAAGGTACGTGTAGATAGTCTAGTCGTGTACCTAAGTCACAAATGGAGATACTCCCAGAATTATAAACATATATATATATATATATATATATATATATATATATATATATATATATATATGTATATGTGTGTGTGTGTGTGTGTGTGTGTGTGTGTGTGTGTGTGTACGGCTTCCTTGGTATATATATATATATATATATATATATATATATATATATATATATATATAAAGGGACATTTCGGAGATAATTTCTGGATATCGCAGATACTAATTGCGTCATATTATCTAGAACACATTGGTGATTTGGTGATTTATGGGCACATTAAAACGGCAAATAAAGCCACTTCAAGGTTAATTGAGGAGCGAGACGTAGCCTAGTGGTATAGCGCTCGCTTGATGCGCGGTCGGTTTTGGATGGATCTCCGACAGTGAGCCCATTGGGCCATTTCACGATCCAACCAGTGCACCACGACTGATACATCAAAGACCGTGGTATATGCTATCCTGTCTGTGGGACGGTGCATATAAAAGATCCCTTGCTGGTAATCGAAAAGAGTAGCCCATGAAGTGGCGACAGCGGGTTTCCTCCTTCAATATCTGTGTGATCCTTAACCATATGTCCGACGCCATATAACCGTAAATAAAATGTGTCGAGTGCGTCGTTAAATAAACCATTTCTGTCCTTCCTTCCTTCAAGGTTAATTGTGTAAATGTTCAGGATGTCAGATACTAAAAACGGCTCATTAGGATCCTACTTGTTAATGTGAAACGAGGAAGAAGAGAGCACTTCAAAGTTAATATGGTGAATGTCCCATTAACAACAAACAGAAGTAAAATTACTGATTAGTAAAGTTGATCCAGCATTATCATAACACGCACACCCGGACACAAATAAATAAATAAATAAATAAAAACTAAAGCCGGAATTGTTAGAGGAAAAAGCCAGTACCGCCTCTGGTTTACTGCTAATTTGATGCATTTCGATACATCAAATAAATATCGTTTAAGTGCTAGGAAGATGAACTTATAAGTAATAAAGTTATATTTATAGTGTAAAATGCCCCCTGGCAATAATAATGACGTGCTACTGTTATGCCTGAACTATAAATGTTAATGACACTGTATCCGTTAGGCAATTCGATATATGGAGCCATGAAAATATTACGTAACGCTCGAGGGGTGGGTGGGTGAAAGTTCAAACATTATGCGACATACTGCATTATTTAATACTCGGATATGTCCGATACCATTGCGTATAAATACATTATTTATCGCGCGACTGTTTCTGAAGGGACGGGGGTGGGGCGTAACCCAGTAGTAAAGCGTTCGCCTGATGCAAGGTCGGTTTAGCATCGATCCCCCTCGGTAGACCCATGGATTATTTCTTGTCCGGGCCAGTGTACCACGACTGGTATACCAAAGGTCGTGGTATGTGCTAGCTTGTCTATGGGATGGTGCATATAAAAGATCCCTTGCTATTGATGGAAAACGTAGCGGGTTTCCTCTTTAAGAATCAGCAGATGTTTGACATCCAATAGCCGATAATGAATAAATCAACGATCTCTTGTGATGTCGTTAAACAAAACAAAAAATTTACTTTTGTTTGTGAAGGAGGCAGATCTGTCAACATGGCGTCTTATGCAATATTTTGATGGGAAGTATGGTCTAGCGTTACGTTACGAGTGGTCTAGTGTGACGAAAATAGCATTACATAATATTGGACTGGACTAGTGATTAACGTGCACATTCAGAGCAAGCTGTTGCAGCGCACGCCGATCTTGGGCAAGACAGGAAAGGCATATACTATGTTTATCTTTAAAAAAATACATCATTTCAAAAACTTGAAATGGAGGTACAGGCTGAAATGCTTAAATTAATAATGACGTCAGCATTCTATTGTTCTCTGTGTGCATTATATCAACTTAAGCGTCACTGCCCACTGTAATATAAAAACAAATTAGATTTTTCTCCATTTCCCATGTTTACCTTTAAGACTTGGGTAACTGTAGTTTTGGATTTGACAATATGTTAATATATTAGTAAATGAATACATGTATTTGATTCAATGCACAAGGGATGTAATATAATATGTAGGTACCACTGCTGTGCAGTTTTATTTATAATATACTTATTTCTGTGCTTATATCCAATTAAGGTTCAAGCACGCTGTCCTGGGCACACACCTCAGCTATCTGGGCTGTCTATCGAGGACAGAATTAGAGGTTAGTGATGGAGACGTCGGTGTAGTGTCGCTCTAGATGGGAGCCGGTTCCGGGATTCTAACCCAGTACCTACCAGCCTTTTGTCCGATGGCTTAATCACGACACCACCGAGGCCGGTGTGCGCAATTTATTATCGTAATGTTGGTTTGAGAATTACCTGTGTCCTCGTCAAAGTCGAACTGTCGAAGATTTCTGGCTTTCATAATGGTGACTTTGATCTTGTCCGAGTTGGGCAAGTAGGCCAGGCTAAAGAAGATCTCGCCTAGTGAGACGGCAGTCTGAAACGAAAGTTTATTTAAGTGGAATAAAACAGCCAACATCAAGCAATATCGAGTTAGATTGGTTAATATTAGTTGATCCAAACACCGGACATAGAGGCTAGTGACATCAGATTTTAATGATATCATGTAATTTAACATCCGTACGTAGATATCTTTGTTTTATTAATACCTAGTTATGAGTGCATCTGTTATTTTGTATGATTTTGGAGAGGTCTAAATGTAGGGGAAATATGGCCACAGACCACAATTAATTACGCTACATGTTTCTATATAGCGTTAGTGGTTATAACATTTTTTATTAGTATCAGCAGGCCCATGGATTTTTGTATGTACCTTTGTTTGCCTGGGGGAAACATACCCTGAAAATGACAACCCCTGTTGTCCAGCTCTTTCTCCCAGGATATTGGTTTAAAACAAGCACACCCACTAAACCTGGCCGCAGTACACCCATTTTACACAAAAAGCACTACTTTTCCATGGGCCGGAAATACCACAAAGTCTTCAATGTCAACAAGTTACACATGTTTACAAACTACATGCTCTCCTCTGTCAACTTCAGTCAAATAGTTGCCACTTCAAAGCTGTCTGCCATGAAATAAACACAGCCAAACAGCAGACTACATGCGCGGACAAATTTCCGGAAAGATATCTGTGATCTGTGGCCATATGTTACCTGATCCTCTTCCATTAATGTTTTATAGTCGTAAATGTGATTTTAAATCAATGTAGAGAGTCTGAATCAACACTGGAATGCTAAAAAAAAAAAAAAGAGAAGTGTTTCTTTATGAAATTTGTTTTGAACTTTATGTCTTCACAAATCAGTAAACATATTTACATGGGCCATGGGTTCCAAGTCGCTCCACATCGTCTCTCCTTTCGTCAAGTCGAAATCTCTCAGTGGAATCATCACGTGACCTAAAGAATGTCGAACCCGCCTCTTGTCCACATCGTACACCGAGAATCGTAAGATCCGTCTCGTCACGTCTTCAGCAGGAACCTACAACCAGACACCCTAGTTCTGTTAGTCATTCAGATTCATTATATCCAGTTAAGGTTCAAGCACGATGTCCTGGGCACACACACACACGCCTCAGCTATCTGGGCTGTCTGTCCAGGACAGCGAGTTAGTTGTCAGTGGTTAGTGAGAGAGAGAAGAGGGTGTAGTGGTCTTACACCTACCCATTGAGTCATTAAAACTCGCTCTGGATGGGAGCCGGCACCGGGCTGCGAACCCTGTACCTATCAGCCTTGTGTCCGATGGCTTAGCCACGACACTACCGAGGCCGGTCAGTAATTCAGAATAGACATTATCATGTGCAGCAGCTGTGTCGATGGTAAATAGGTTAAGCATCAGGATTAATCTCTCACCCTATTAGCTCTAGCCATTCAGTTACCAAAGTTCTTTATGACTGGGATCGCAAATGATCACCATTATAGAAACCTTCTCCATACAATTAGCGTCAATGATTAGTTTTTAAATGAACAGTTGAAACCATTTCGATTTTTTATTTTGTTTTGCAAAATGAGAGTTTTTGCCGCTATGCTTATTTAACTGGTAATGGTTTTTAGATGGACTAAAACGTTATTACTAACTGTGCGTATTTATTTAGAAAATCTGTATCGAAATTTAAGTTTCCGTTAGACAAACAAAATATATAACAAAATTATAGATTGTCTTAAGTTTCTGCCATTGTTTCCAGGTAGACCATTTTTCTGTTTAGAATATTAACGTTTCCAGTCGTCCTGTTGTTTGTAGTAGACCAAAATAAATTTTAATAATAGATTTATAGTCCTATATTATATGGAGAATAATCTCACAACGAGTTGTTTTAAAATGTATCTAACGAGCGAAAGCTAACGGACACGAATGTATTATTCTATTTCTTACATATCCTCAAAAACCAGGTTTTAAGTAAATTTTAACACCTTTATCGACTAAAAGATATTTACAACCCTTTGCACTTGTAGCACGCATCAAAGACTCATGATTGCCAGGTTAACTATACGTAACAGTCTAATCGATTTCCACCGTGCTGTTTTTTTATTGGACGTATGGCAATGGGGACCTGGTCATCACCTAGGAGCAGCCAGTCGTATGTCTTGAAATTGTTAGTACACTTACGTGTGTAAACAACTATGTGTTATAAAAAATAACGCATGGTGTTCTCACCAACGGGTGTTTAACAGATTATATTATATTATATTATAATATAATATATTATGTCCATGTGATAATTTTAAGACCTAAAACTGGATAGCATACACACTTAGACGTCCTCTCTCTCTCTCTCTCTCTCTCTCTCTCTCTCTCTCTCTCTCTCTCTCTCTCTCTCTCTCTCTCTCTCTCTCTCTCTCACACACACACACACACACACACACACACACACATACATACAAGTGATAACTGGGGAAGAATAATAACAATATAAATATACAAAAGAACACACCTGGAAAAGAAATGTTTCGTTGAATGTTGGAGATAACGTCTTCTTGCGTACTTTGGAAATCCGACAGGTTTTTTCATCAGGAAGTAGAATTACTTTGACGAATGGATCACGTGCCAATCTCGTCTTCCCTCGGCCTGCCAAAATATGAAAAATATTAAGCAATCCATTATTCTACTGATAGAAAGCGTTAAAATGTATGCAGATTGTTATTGGTCTGTTTTGTAAATAAGTCAGTCAGACTTGTTCAAATCATGATAGAAGCATGAAAGTTGGTGTACATATACCTTGAAATATTTAGAAACGGAAATGACTGGTACCCAGCAACAGAATCAGTGAGTACACCATCAAAATGGCGGCCATTTCCAAGATGCCCATCTAGTTTATTACACGTTGCTGTTATACACATTATGAAATTATGTTCCGTTTCTGACACAAAGTGTCCCACTAGATGAAAAACAAAATTGACTGATTGAAAACAAACAAAGGGATTTTGCACAAATGTGTTAACATACTAGGCCCTCTCCTATAAACATTCAATATATGCATATATTATTTTCTTAAATTAGAAGCAGCAAGAAAATTTTCAAAATTATTGACATCTCAGGGTCTTGTCGGATCGCCTTTACAAGGCACTTCAAGTGATTAGAAATTGTACGCAATTTGACTACATTATATCCGAGATTTGTAAAGTGCTACCGATATACTCACCCATGTGTCTCTGGGTTAAATACAGTTCACAAGTTTACATGTCTTCCGATTAAATCGTCCCAATTACAACAGAGTTGGTTATCGTAAATTTGACACTAATAATTTAAGGTAGGTGGTCAAGTTTCTCAAAGACATGGTAGAATGTGTCCAAATTGCAGATATACAGTGCACAACTTGTGAGTGAAAAATTAAGGAACCTGAAAGACACTCTGTTTGCAGATAATACAGCGAGCCCAAACCCAGTCAAGACAACTCTAGTGTGTACTACTGATAACACACCATAATAAAAAATATAAATATATATGTATATATTTATTGCAAAACTCAATATTTCATCACAAATCATGTTTTTGTTCAGTTACATACGAGCTAACAGTGTACTGTATCACTGGCAGTAGTGGCGTAGCGAGGGGGGGGGGGGGGGCAAGTAGGCAATGCCCCCCACCCAATCAGACCTTTTTTCTTTCTGTTATCACTGTATTAAATTTTGTTTAAATCATGCATACATACATAGTGTGGGTTGCCCCCTCCCTCCAATAGTGGGTTGCCCCCCCCCCCACCACCACCACCACCCCCGCCCCCTCCCCAAATATAAAATCCTGGCCAGTACTGCAACATATTTGAACAATAACAAACGAAAGTTTATGCATGACTGCTTTTTGGTTTAGTTGATTCTGTAAACAATATTTACTTATTACAATCGCATCATAACGTCACACTCGAATGCTATAAAGGTTAGGAAGTGTGTGATGTGAATTTTGCGAGTACTGGGGATTCCGGTCTCACCTAAAAATTGATGTAAGGCCATGAATTCAAGGCTCCCCAACCTTGACATGGTCAGAATGGACTAGGGAAAATAAATATTTAAAAAACAAAACAAAAAATAAAAACAAATTGAGCACCGATTTTTATTACGTAGAAAGTAATTCGTAACCATAATTATCAAGCAGGGAAGCAAGATATATGTTAGAATAACATCCTGTGTGGCACAATTAATTTATCGATTTGTCATTGTTCAGTATGCGTAGTTGAATATCCATTACTTGTTGTGTATCATTTTACTCCATCACAACAAACACTATCATTTTTACAAGCTACTGTACATAGCGAGTCAACATGTATCTGTGAAACAGCTGCTTTGACAATTAAGGCGGCGCAACACGATACGAGTGCCCTGTACCAGAATAGCGTATTACATATAGCAACCGATGAAATCACAGATCGTAAATGAGAATTCTCATGGCTATTCTCGTACCAGGCTCTCGTATCGTGTGGCGTCGACTGAATTGTCAAAACAGCTGTTTCGCAGACGCCGATGTCGCCTTTACAGAAGAAAAAAAAACTTCATTGAGATTCGTAGTAGTTGAAGGCTTTCTGGCGAAAGTGGGTATAAAATATCCTGACATCTAACTGACGATGTTAGCAACTGAACTGAACTGAACTTTATTTACACTCGGGCCGTAATCTACGGCATATGAGGATATATACACACAGCAGTTAATATAAGTGTAACAAGATGATGGGTGTACATTAGTGTACATAGATACAAAGATACACAAAAATACATAGAATATCAGCCAGAGGATGTGAAAGTATTCATAATTAAATTACAAAATATAGAAAGTTTTCTACTTTGGACACCAGCTTTTTTAAGAGTTAAATAATTTATAAAATTTATATATAATTTTTGTTTAGACAGCGGTCTGTTCCGTGCATATCTCCAATAAAACACCGGTTTTTAGCTCTTTTAGTATGACTAAATGCGCTACTTTCAGTAGGAGTAATTTTACTACTGTCCAAATTATGTTTCCCTCAACTATAATTAATTATATTTTCTCGTCTAGTGTATACACTAATTATTTATATCACAAGATGACCAATGAATGCGTCTGATCAATTAAACAGTTAAAACAATGATTTTTCTTTTGGCATCATTTGCTTTTTAAAAAGAATTTAAATAAGTCTCCAATACCAGACGATGCACCCCTTTCCCCTTCATCTGCGTCTGAATATGCTAAATGTCTGTTTTCTCTTGACTGAAATCTACGTGTTACAGATTGTGTGACGGGCTGTACCTGGTAAGTCCTTCACCTTGACCAGTGTGACGCTGAGCTGTTCGACGGCCGCGTCATACACCAGAGAATACCACAAACGTCCGTGGGTTGTCGGGGGCAGAGATGATTCCTCGTCTTCCGAGCAGCTCTGGTGCCTAAAACGTAAATAATAATAATAATAATAATATCAATAATAATATCAATAATAAAAATAAATTATTAAAATAACTTTTAATTTTTAATATTTTTTTAAATGTTTAGTGATTAATATTTATATTAATTGATAGAAACCATCAGCATATGTTTATCATCTAGAACCAGCATTAACTGACGACATCGTGGATTCTGAATAAGTGATAAGGAAAACCCTCCCAGTCTCCGATAAAGCTAGCCCGAGTACTCTGGACTGTAAGAGAGCTAGAAGGCCATTTGGAAGGTTATATACGTTCTCATTACAGACCGGCCTCGGTGGTGTCGTGGCAGGCCATCGGTCTAAAGGCTGGTAGGTACTGGGTTCGGATCCCAGTCGAGGCATGGGATTTTTAATCCAGATACCGACTCCAAACCCTGAGTGAGTGCTCCGCAAGGCTCAATGGGTAGGTGTAAACCACTTGCACCGACCAGTGATCCATAACTGGTTCAACAAAGGCCATGGTTTGTGCTATCCTGCCTGTGGGAAGCGCAAATAAAAGATCCCTTGCTGCTAATCGGAAGAGTAGCCCATGTAGTGGCGACAGCGGGTTTCCTCTCAAAATCTGTGTGGTCCTTAACCATATGTCTGACGCCATATAACCGTAAATAAAATGTGTTGAGTGCGTCGTTAAATAAAACATTTCTTTCTTTCTTTTCTCATTACAGCGTATAACCTTCCAAATATCGGTCTAGCTCTCTTACAGTCAGAGTACTCGGGCTAAGATAAAGCATATCAGGCCAAGTTAGGTTTAAAATTGTGTTAAAATGGAACAATATTAATGGCAAAAAATAGGCTAGGCCTATCATAAACATCAGCAATATTCACGCAATTTTCTAGCATTTTTTATGGGCTTGAGCAGTTGATCTATAATAATTTGTTGAGAAATTTCTTCACTTGGCAGGTTACATTTCGAGGAAAAGTAAAATCCCAGATAGTCGTCATAAGCTTTTATCAATCTGATTGTTTTGCCTACCTGCATGGATGCAAAACCATCTGCAGAATTCAAAGTGTTCTTATGAGAACTTTTGAAAGCCTCTAAATAATTAAATAATGTATGGCTTTATGAGAGAGAGAGAGAGAGAGAGAGAGAGAGAGAGAGAGAGAGAGAGAGAGAGAGAGAGAGAGAGAGAGAGAGAGAGAGAGAGAGAGAGAGAGAGAGAGAGAGAGGATGCGGGGGGTGGGGGGGGGGGGGTGGAAGCCAGTACCCTAAATTATTATATTGTGTTGTTTTATTATTTTTATGTACACAACCCATGTTTTACCCTTGGCATGTGTTGTTTTAATTGTAAACAGGGGACAGAGAAATTTGTTTAAAGATGTATAGCTCTATGTCTTATATAAATTCCATCAAGGTACCTATACAGATCTGGCTGGACAGACCCGAGAAGGCTTTGTTGGTATTGCATCGGCATCAGGCTGACGCCGCGCTGTCTCTCGGTTGGCTGGATCCGTTCTGGGGGGAGTGTGAAGGTCGGAATTCCCTCCAGCGTCATCGAGCGCTCCATTGAGCCGCTGTTTCTGTAGGCTCCAAACGCAAACGCTTCGGGACACGATCGTCGCTTGACGTTGTGGGGCGAGCAGCTCCTGTGTTCAGAACGGCAAGAAAAAGGAAAAGTTAAACTTTGTTTTGTCTAACGACACCACTAGAGTATGCTGATTAATCATCGGATATTGGATGTCAAACATTTGGTAATTTTTTACACGAAGTCTTAGCGGAAACCCGTTACATTTGTCCATTAGCAGCGCGGTATTTTTTATTACCCGAACAGGACAGTGTATACCACGGCCTTTGACATTCCAGCCGTGGAGTACGGGTTGGAACAGGAAAAATAACAATCAGAAAATGGGTCCACTGAGGAGGTTTGATCCTACGATGCAAGCACTTCCAGCGAGCGCTCTACCGACTGAGCTAGATCCCGCCCGACAACGAAAGGAATGCTGGTGTAAACTTAATATTCAGCAAATTTTAAACTACGTTGTTGTGTTTAACACATGGTCACAGCGACACGTGTTCCGGTACGACGGAGCAGGGGGGTATGAAGGACTAAGGCCCCCAATAATTTTAAATCAAAAATATTATTGGTAGTAAATCTTAAGGCAGAGATGAATTGTCCTTGTAGAATGCAAGAAATTGCATTTCAGGACATCTAGTTTTCATAATTTTACGGAGGAGTGTACTCCGAACCCTGTAGAAACTTTGCTTTGCGCCCTCGATCTCAGGCAGTCCACTCCACCCCCAATGTCTACTTGCTTCCGCTGTGCCTGGTGTTAAGAATGGAAGTTCAAATATAGCTTGTACTTTTGTTTCTGATGAATATTTATTTCCATGTACCAATACAGGTGTCTTAATTATCAGGGTAGGAGCAAAGTTACATTATTAAAATCTTTACTCAACCCGACGAACATGGTGACGATTACGGTTTTCTTCTAATAATCGTAATCAGTCATCTTAAAAACGAAAAACATAAAGATTACGATTATGATTTTGAGTTCTCCATCAAAATAAAATTAAAATTTACAAATCGATGTTAAGTTGATGCTATCAACATGAACACTACTCAGGGAAATATTGCTTGTTTACATGAACTTATACGACATGTGGTGACGACATAACTTTAAAGGTGTAAAGTGTATCCCACAGTTAATGGGTATCCTTCAGTTAACTACAAACTTGTAGTGAATATATATTAGTACTAATGCAACGTATTGTGCTATCTCTATAGATTCGCAATAAACTATTTTACCACCCGTGAGAAAACCTGTCTCAATGTTAAAGTAATAATCCTCATGTGTTTAATATATCTGTATTGTCACAGCTCAACATATAAATGGATTTATTTATGTTTGAACAGCGCTAAATGTGTTGTATGAGAATTTAGTGACCAAATTAAATATGTACCATTGGCAAATTCAAAGGGGTGTACTCAACGCCACCATTTTGTTTAATTATATAAAACATATTTTAAAGCACAAAACACCCATGGATTGATTGCACTCTCTCCTTATGAAATGGAAAACAACTGTCACACCTCCATTAATTTTGTTTATTATAATAAACCATCAAATCATAGTGTATTGTTTACACGTACACGTACATGTACACGTACACGCGCACTCAAACACTGTTGTTATAATAAATTGTCAAATCATAATGCATTGTGAAAATATACTCAAACATCATTAGACTACTTCTCGTTCCAGCCAGTGCTCCACAACTGGTGTAACAAAGGCCGTGATATGTACTATCGTGTCTGTGTTCTGGTGCATATAAAAGATCCCTTGCTGCTAATTGAAAAGAGTAGGCCATGAAGTGGCGACAGCGGGTTTTCTCTCTCAATATCTGTGTCGTACTTAACCATATGTCCGACGCCATACAACCGTAAATAAAAAATGTGTTGAGTGCGTTGTTAAATAAAACATTTCCTTTCTTCCAACATCATTATAATTAATAAATCATCAAAACATAGAGTATTGTTTATACGTACATGTACACGCACACTGAAATATCATCATTATAATAAACCATCAAATCCGTGTATTGTGTACACGCACCCAAATATCATTATTATAATACACCATCAAATCATAGTGTACTGTTCACACGTACACGCATACACGCACTCAAATATTATTATAATAAACCATCAAAACATAATGTATTGTTTACACGCACACTCGCACTCAAATATTATTATAATAAACCATCAAATCCGTGTATTGTGTACACGCACCCAAATATCATAATTATAATATACCATCAAATCATAGTGTACTGTTCACATGTACACGTAAACGCGAACTCAAACTTCATTATTATAATAAACCATCAAAAAATAATGTATTGTTCACACGTACACGCATACGCGAACTCAAATATTATTATAATAAACCATCAAAACATAATGTATTGTTTACACGCACACTCGCACTCAAATATTATTATAATAAACCATCAAAAAACATAATGTATTGTTTACACGTACACGTACACGTACACGCACATTCAAACATTATTATTATTTAAAAAATGCATTAAACCATAATGTAGTGTTTACACGCACATTCAAACATCATTATTATAATAAACCATCAAATCATAATTTATTGTTTACGCGTACACGTACACGCGCAATCAAACATCATTATATAACAGTAATTCTACAGGTGCAAACAGTTTAAGCAGGATTTCTAAAATTATGTATTTTAATTAATTTTAGACAACAGCGTGGTTTTCGAAATTTGAATTGAATGCTTTCTATATTAACAAAACTTACCCTTCCCTGAAATGTAAGTGTGCCCTACACTGTAGGATGAGGGAAAACTGGCTACCCTTAGCTGTGTTATTAATTAATTGAGATAGCTACCCAGTTTATGAAGCGTACAACAAACATAACTTGAATACATGTTTCCCTCTAACAGTATTTACCGAGAGTTTGGAGCAGATCTTGAGAAGCTTTCATCAGTGATTTCATCAAATGTTGCATTATACTTTCGTCGTTTTTGTCGAAGTCTGAAGAATACGACGGCCAGAATGATGAGCAGTAACGTGGCAGTGGTACATCCTATTATGATTCCCAGAGTTGTGCCTTAAAATAAAATAACGAGTGTAACAATCATGGTACAGTGTACAGTGTATATCACAGTAAACGAATACAAAGATGGTACAGTGTATGTCATAATAAACGAATACATTGATGGTACAGTGTATGTCATAATAAACGAATACAATCGTGGTACAGTGTATGTCATAATAAACGAATACAATCGTGGTACAGTGTCTGTCATAGTAAACGAAAACAATCATGGTACAGTTTACAGTGTATGTCATAATAAACGAATACAATGATGGTACAGTGTATGTCATAATAAACGAATACAAAGATGGTACAGTGTATGTCATAATAAACGAATACAAAGATGGTACAGTGTATGTCATAATAAACGAATACAAAGATGGTACAGTGTATGTCATAATAAACGAATACAAAGATGGTACAGTGTATGTCATAATAAACGAATACAATCGTGGTACAGTGTACAGTGTATGTCATAATAAACGAATAGAAAGATGGTACAGTGTATGTCATAATAAACGAATACAAAGATGGTACAGTGTCTGTCATAGTAAACGAAAACAATCATGGTACAGTGTACAGTGTATGTCATAGTAACCGAATACAATCGTGGAACAGTGTATGTCATAGTAAACGAATATAATCGTGGTACAGTATATGTCAGAGTAAACGAATACAATCATGGTACAGTGTATGTCATAGTAAACGAATACAACCATGGTACAGTTTACAGTGTATGTCATAGTAAACGAATACAATCATGGTACAGTGTATGTCATAGCAAACGAATACAATCACGGTACAGTGTATGTCATAGTAAACGAATACAATCATGGTACAGTGTATGTCATAGTAAACGAATAAGCATGGATACACAAAGTGTGACAATCAATAAATAAAATAAACTATATTTATACTAGGTATGTAGTTTATTGTTATTTCTACCACAAATACCAGACATGACAAAAATGATCCTAGCCCGATATAACTGCCGTGAAATTGACATTTAATGATTCATACATCTGTGTAGTGAACTCGCTCCACTAAAGGTTACCAACTAGCCGAAGTGCGTTTATTTATCATATACAAATATTCATATATTATATGACTATAGGGATTTATTTATTTTTCAATAATCTTATAACGATACTGGGATTGGAGCAAGCTGACTACCTAATGAGGCGAGTTTACCAACAATCATGTTAAATGATGTATACGAAAGTGTTGCATGCATCAGCCGACTTGAATAAGCATTTGCAATGGCTTCTAAGTAAATGAACGTCTTGCTTACTTATATTAGCAATTAATAGTCTGTAGACACAGGGAAATGTGATTGTGGCAAACTGACTAAGCACTACTAATTGGTTTGTTAACATTATTGATTTACGAAAAAAACCCACATTCATTCTTTTAATTTAATTCTGAGACATTTTCAACAAATATTGTATTGTGTTAGAATCTGTAAAACTAGCTTCATTGTGATTCCAGGAATAGTATCATCATGAATATGATTGTCGCAAACTGACCAGGCATTGGGGCGAGTTGATATCATTTAGGGGGAGCAGTTGACTTTACAGATATGTCCTTTTCGGTGAGTTGACCAAGCACTTTTGCAAGTTTGTAGCATTTAGGGGTGACATGACAATACCGATATGTCCTTTTCGGTGAGTTGACCAAGCACTTTTGCGAGTTTGTAGCATTTAGGGGGTGACATGACAATACTGATATGTCCTTTCCGGTGAGTTGACCAAACACTTTTGCGAGTTTGTAGCATTTAGGGTGACATGACAATACTGATATGTCCTTTCCGGTGAGTTGACCAAGCACTTTTGCGAGTTTGTAGCATTTAGGGGGTGACATGACAATACTGATATGTCCTTTCCGGTGAGTTGACCAAGCACTTTTGCGAGTTTGTAGCATTTAGGGGTGACATGACAATACCGATATGTCCTTTTCGGTGAGTTGACCAAGCACTTTTGCAAGTTTGTAGCATTTAGGGGGCGACTTGATAATACAGATTGTAGAGAGCTGGTTGTCTCTGTATAGTGTAGCGAGTTGACCAAGCTCTGAGGCGTGTTGACCGATTATTTATTCAGCTTTTCAGAATCCACTTTCGTAATCAGAGGTGTCAAATTAGTGGAGTTGAGGGGAAGAAAGGAATAAAGTAAAATCTTCAGCGCATGTAATTTGCCAGTGTTTATAATACACCTACATGTATATCCATAGTTTCACAGGACATATTGTTAGTGTTTAACTTTTTCCTCTTTTTTTAATGTGTTTATATAATAAATTGAAAATGAGCGCCAAATAGCATTCATTAAAATAAATTACATGCAAACAAACAAAAAATTTAAAAAATAAAAATAAAAATATTAGACTAATTAGTAATTAATTTGTAAACTCATTGAAATATGTCATAAAAGAAATTAGAAAAGTAATTTCTTACCCATGTTATAGTGTATCATTGGTCAACTTTAACTGTATTATAGGGTATAGCATTTAAATGTCAGCATGTTTTTCGACTACATGTATTAGATTTAACCAGGTTTTCAACATTAGTGGGGTGTGCCACTAACTGCTATTGTCCTGAAGATCCGAATGTCAGTCCTAATGACAACGGATTGAAATATAAAACGAGAAGGGAAGACCCATTTATACTAAATGGAGAACGCTATAGTATATCAACATTTCGATGTGCAGGGCCGTACCCTCCGGGGAGCGGGGGGGGGGGGGGTATTGCCCCCCTGAGAATCTCACTTTCTTTTTGTTTTACTCCAGAAAATAGCATACATATCTCAGGGTTTAATTTGTATAGTGTTTCATTTGTTTATAAAAAGTAGTGCCCCTCCTCAGGATTTTGATCAGGGTACGGCCCTGGTGTGGGTCTAAAGTTTGTTTTGTATAACGACACCACCAAAGCACATTAATTAATTAAGTATTACCACTTCCAAGCAAGACTTCTGTATTTTATACCTTACTGACTTGTATGCCCATCAATTCATTTGTTTTTTCCCCTCAAGATTTGCACTGATGAAACATCAAAGATTTTAAATATTTCTAAGTACATTTAATTTAACCTTTTTTTTAAAGTTTTATAATTTGGTAATTTAGACATAATGGAAACTCGCTACATTTTTCTATCAGCAGCAAGGAATGGTTTGTATACACCTTCCTCACAGACAGGACAACACACACCACAACCTTTGATATACCAGTCGTGGATCACTGGTCGGCAGTGGAAAAAGGCTATCAGAGAATAGTCGTTACAATAACACCCACTGGATGAGAGTTTTAATTGTAACTGCGTGGAAGACGAGCATGTAGTGTTATGCTTTACTGTCTCCTGTATAAAAATGTGAAGGGTATTTTATTTAATAACTGCGTGGAAGTATGGGATGGTTTTATAACTGGTACAGATGCACACAAAAAAAAAAAGCAATATATTTTATTCAACCATATTTTGTACAGATTAAGTTATACGACCTGCAAATAAATTTGAGAAAATTTCGTGTTATATGTTAACTGAACGTATTGAAATATTTTATTAATAAAACTGAATCTGTTTGAAGTTAGATAATACAATACGTTTCATCCATGTCGGTTATTAAACTGAATGTTTAATAGTGTATGATACTGTTTTATTAAATATATTTAATGTGTTCTAGTTAGATAAATATTTTTTATATCTCAACTGGATATAATCGAAGAGGGTAGTAGTGTATATTATTTCGTGTTAAATTATTTAAATGCGTTTTTAATGTAATATTATATTTTTTATTTATGTCATTTATAGTCTCTCATAACACTATATTTTAGATTTGATTGTAGTGATGGTGTATGTTTTATAACTGCAGTAAGAGCCTAATAAATAAGTTGTCTGTCTGTCCCATAAAACAATACCATAAAACAAAATTTAATGTAACCAGGCCACCTATGATGTCCCAACGAAGCGCTAAGATAGCTTTGAAAATCTGGAGTGAAAGCCAAAATGCAGATTTTTAGTTTTGACTCATATTGCTTCCTTTTAACGAATCAAATACATAGAGGGTATTTCATGTTTTTTGTCAAATATGATTTATATCTCATCGAGTAAAGTTTGCAATCATATATCTCAAGTCGCGCTTCTATTTATTATATAACTTTTGGCAATTTACCTTTATTTTTAAAATGCCAGCAGCAAAATTGTTCCGGCTTTCTTACAATGAAGATAACACTTTTTACAGTGACGATAACACATTTCAGAGTGAAATAGTGAAATTTCCACTCTAAAATGTGTTATCGTCACTGAGTGACTGATAACACTTTTATTTCACCGATATTTTAAGATATTTCACTTAATGTTATATAACAAACTGCCGTCTTAGTACAGCCGAATCTACACTAGAACGAAAAAAATCGAGTTTGTAAGAAACTTCAAATGTTATTTAATGCTATCCAATGTTTTGATTTTTTATTTGATGGTTGTAATCCATTTTCATCTGTGAAGATATGCGGTAAAAGTTGTTCTACCTCAAGCTTTATAAGGATATATATATATATATATATATATATATATATATATATATATATACATATATATACATATATATATATATATATATATATATATATATATATATATATATATATATATACACATATATATATACATATATATATATATATATATATATATATATATATATATATATAATGATACAACGCTATTTCAACATTAAAATAAATAAATAAAAAAGACTGGATTTCCCTAAACACAAACCTAATACAAATACTACAAATACGATTGAGCCTATTACAATACTATAAAGTGTACGATTTCTTCTTATTTTAAAAACATCTCCTTCTACCTCTTCTTCTTCATTCAGTTTCTTAGCGCTTCTTAAAATTCAGACGAAGAGTTTTACCACCTCCATAAAACCAGCAGTCAACAGCAGGTCGCCTCCTTCGCATTAAAGTTTTCTCTGGTTGTTATGGGTTGTGACCAGATGTTCCGTCTTACACTATCAGCGATATATTCTAAATGGTTAAATAACACCAGTAACCTTGATCTAGAGACTACAACTTCTAAACAGAGATACTTTCAATCCACACTTTTTTAATGAATTACTGGATGACAATGACATTTGGACAAAACAAGTTAACAAATTAATACAAGTAGTAACCTACCATCCACGACAACGACGATTTTTCCATCATCTGTGTGCTGTCTTTGAACCGTCGACAACTTGGGTGACGTGGTCAGTGTCAAATTGTCTGCCGCTGTAGGCTGAGGTCCTGGGCCATCTTTGGCACCCATTGGGAACTAAAACAGTCAATATGATATGTTTATATAGAGTACATTTTAAATGTTGTTGACTTTTCACGTCTGTTGGTGGTTGCAGCACGAAACGACCTCGAACAAGCGAACTAAACGTGCTCCGCCACCTGGTCGTCGAGAACACAAGCAACTAACGTGGATCGATGGAAACTTTCTATGCCACATCGATCAAAAGAGGTGTCCCGCTTCCCTTTAGGCGGTAGAGATATTTTATTGACGCAGGTAACTGACACAGATACAGTTAGTGTGCTGTAGTAGTTAGCTAGGTTGAGAAGGGGGCGGGTGGGCAACAAAATACAACCCGTGGTGAAAGCAGTGCTGGATTAATAACGTAGCAGATGTAGCAAATTGTACGGACCACGCGAATCAACTCATTATTTTATATATATATATATATACGCATGTCATTGACGTGTCATATTATGGTATGGCGTTATTTTCCGTGCGTCCGGAAACGTTTCGTTTTCGGAGCATATCTGCCTTATCAATTCATATACTATAGGATCATTAAACCTTGCATACAAGTACAACTTGGGATTGTAGTATGTCGCGTACCATAACTAGGTCACCGCGACCTACTTTTCACGCAGTAATGCACATAAAAGGAAATCCTTGTCTGGACCATATCTTTCTTATCAATTCATTTAGGATCATCAAACTGTGTATGCAAGTACAACTTGGGATAGCGATTTGTTGCGTACCATAACTAGGTCATTGCGACCTACTTTTCATGCATTAGTGCACATTAAAGGAAATCCTTGTCCAGGCCATAGTTTCCTTATCAACTGATAAATGATCATCAAACCTTGCATACAAGTATAACTTGGGATGGCGGTGTGTTGCATATAATAACTAAGTCACCACGACCTACTTTTGATGGGCGTATCTTATACCTCACCAGTTTTTTTTTTTTTTTTTACAAGGGCACATTACGGTTAATAGGCCTACCGACTACTGTTTTTCTACAGAACCAGCAGCTGCTTAATCCAGTACTGCGCGCTAGAAGAAGGAAATGTTTTATTTAACGACGCACTCAACACATTTTATTTACGGTTATATGGCGTCAGACATATGGTTAAGGACCACACAGATATTGAGAGAGGAAACCCGCTGTTGCCACTCCATGGGCTATGGGCGCTAACAGGAAACAAAAATGGCACGATACAAACCCCCTAAAAAAAAAAAAAAAAAAAAAAAAAAAAAAAAAAAAAAAACCTATGAAACTTTATTAACTACAAACAGGCCACCAGACGACAACATAAGAACATTTACAATGACAAGATGACAACAGTAGCTTTTCGTAAAATATACAAACATGATTCAAAATAACTATACACACTACTTTGAAAAAAACAACAAAAAAACATGTGGACAAGATTTGACCTAATATAGTTATTAAGTTTCTCGAGTCGTTTTGTGTACCTCTATATATGTGTCTGTTCAGCTGTGACACAGTTACGTCACAGAAGAAATCACGGTTATTGATATATAAAATAGGTTTAGGTCAAAATCAAATCAACATAGTAACCTGTTTTGAACACGCGCAAGTACAAAAGGAGTTGTTGCATTTCATTTTAGTGTAATGCGTAGGAGTTGCGCCATTTCATTCCGCATAATGTTTCGTTTGTTTACAGCAAGAAGATGTTTTATTTAACGACGCACTCAACACATGTTATTTACGGTTATATGGCGTCGGACTTATGGTTAAGGACCACAGATATGGAAAGAGGAAACCCGCTGCCGCCACTACATGGGCTACTCTTTTCGATTAGGTCAGGTCATAGGGTTTTACGTGCACGTTCAGAACAAGCTGTTGTAGCACACGCCTATCCTGGGCACAAGAGCCGGCCTTGGCCGGCTCCTCCGTCCAGGACAGGATTAGCAGCAAGGGATCTTTTATATGCACCATCCCACAGACATGATAGCACATACCACGGCCTTTGTCGTGGTGCACTGGCTGGAACGAGAAATAGCCCAAATGGTCCCACAGACGGGGATCGATCCCACACCGACCGCGCATCTGGCGGGCGCTTTCCCACTGGGCTACGTCCCGCCCCTCATTTGTTTACAGATACTGAGAAGCTGTCAAACTAGGTTTCTCCAAATAGTTACATGATGGCTAGTATAGGTAGTAGTATAACTTTAACCATTTTAAATAAAACGTTCATTCATTAATTTCAATTTATTTTCGTGCTTATATCCAATTAAGGTTCAAACACGCTTTCCTGGACACACACCTCAGCTATCTGGGCTGTCTGTCCAGGACAGTCGATTAGTTGTTAGTGGTTATATTAAACGCATTTTTAATGAGAAATCAACATTACGGTTAGAACAAAATGTATTTATATGTTGTAGTCAAAGTAAACTGGATGGTAACTGATTTTAACGAATAAACCCATAATTAACAACGTAATACATTTGTCAACAATTTTTTTTTACCTGACTTGAATATACACAAAGTACATCCTTCTAACGCAGACATCAAATGTAAGAAAGTAACGTATCAATGATTTACTTTGTGAAAGTTGATAATCATTAAATCCCAACCCATATTCAGAGAGTGTGACGAGTGTGTACGCACCCACGCCCACGATACAATATGTTACCGTAATCAAAGTCAAAGTCAAAGTCTGTTTTATTTAACGACAACACTATTTATCATCGGCTATTGGATGTCAAACATTTGGTAATTTTTACATGTATATATTCTTAGAGAGGAAACCCGGTACATTTTTCCATTAGTAGCAAAAGACTTTTTATATATACCATTCTACAGACATGATAGTACACATCACCGTCTTTGGAATACCAGACGTGGTGCACGGACTGAAACGAGAAATAGTCCAATGGGCCCACCGACGGGGATCGATCCCAGACTGGCATCAAACGGGCGCTTTACCACAGGGCTACGTTCCGCCTTTACCGTAATGAAGACACACACACTTTTGACTATAAATGTGATCGCTCGCTTGATGCGCGGTCGCTTTGGGATCGATCCCCGTCGGTGGGCCCATTGGACTATTCCAAAGGCCGTGGTATGTACTATCTTGTCTGCGGGAAGGTGCATTAGAAAAAAAATGTAGCGGGTTTCGTCTGATGACTACATGTCAGAATTATCAAATGTGTGACATCCAATAGCCGAAGATTAATAAATCAATGTTCTCCAGTGGTGTCGTTAAACAAAACAAACTTTAACTGTAAATGTGTTCGTTAATCCGAATATTTATAATATAAACATACGCAGACACAGATCCATAAAAAAAACCAAATGGCGCATAAAATTACTAAATTGTCTTTAAATACTAAAACCCAAACGTCAATATGGTAAAGCCATTGAAACAATGTATGGAACTGTGTTAACAGAGAGAGAGAGAGAGAGAGAGAGAGAGAGAGAGAGAGAGAGAGAGAGAGAGAGAGAGAGAGAGAGAGAGAGAGAGACTATGAGTATTATCAGAAACCGTTGTCATAATGACTATAGTCCCATCCAATTATAGTAAACCGATATTTTTTACTAATTTAATGTTACCCAACACTTGATTTCTTTAGAAATGCATTAAAACAAAGCCAAACCCAAAAAGGTTTTGTTTTATTAATCACCATGTAAAATGCATGATGTTTTAGTAATTTCAATTTTAAACAAATTTCTGTATGATTCAAATGCAAATTCTTACTGATACCACTATCTAAAGTTATTCATAAACCAAAGATTAAGCTATGAAGCAATGTGAAGGTCATTAAATCAAATAATTCCCGTTTACTTAATATTATTAGGTTTTAGATAATTGACAGCACTATAGTAACAGAGGTATTGTACAAATTTATACTTTGTTCGATAATACGGCGGTTTTTTCTTCTTTCTTTTGCTCTCTCTCTCTCTCTCTCTCTCTCTCTCTCTCTCTCTCTCTCTCTCTCTCTCTCTCTCTCTCTCTCTCTCTCTCTCTCTCTCGATGAAACGAGTCGAGCGCGCTACGCTGTATATTGTGTATCGTCGTTATACCTGTAGTAATAAACACCCTCAAACTCCAACCAGGACCCGAACGCCAGTGGTTGTTGCTACTGTCTACTGAGGTGACTAGTTCCAGCCAGTGCACCACGACTGATATACCTAAAGCCGTGATATGTGCTATCCTGCCTGTGAGATGGTGCACATAACAGATACCTTGCTACTAAAAGCAAGACTAAGACTATACGTCAAAATTACCAAATGTTTGACATCCAGTGGCTGATCATTAATAAATCAATGTGCTCTAGTGGTGGTGTTAAAGACCCCCGCAGGTTTGAAGTGCCTTTTTAATCACTTTTAAAAAACATTAATCATCCACAATATACAACACTAATTTGCCCCAAAACGCGCCGCTAAGCATCTTTATTCCAAAAGTTTTGGGGATGATAAAGTTTGCTTTTGTTTAACGACACCACTGGAGCATATTGATCAATTAATCATCGGCTATTGAATGTCAAATATTTGGTAATTCTGACTAGTAGTCAACAGAGGAAACCCGCTAAATTTTCCCAATGCAGCAAGGGATCTTTTATATGTACTTTCCCACAGACAGAAAAGCACATACCAAATCGTTTGACAAGTTGTGGTGCACTGATTGGAATGAGAGAAAAAACTCAATCAGTTGAATGGATCCACCGTGGTGATTCGATCCTGCGACACAAGCACCTCAAGCAAGCACTCAACCGACTGAGCTAAATCCAGCCCCTGCTGATAGACACAGCCATTCACAATTAACACAGTCTGCTACTATATAGCGCTACCTCGGTAGACTTTTGACAATGTACGCTTATAAATCAGCGAATACAGACGGGTTTATATAAAATGTAATTGATTATATATATTTTATTAGTAATCGCAGGCACGGCGAAGCGGGGGGGGGGGGGGGGGGTGCTTGGGCTCTATCCCCCGAATAAAAAAATTATTGATAGTAAATAATTATTCATTTTACTTGTAGAAGGCAGAAAAATGCATTTCAGGATATCTAGTTTTTTAAATTTTACGGGGGGAGCATACCCCCGAACCCTCTAGAAACTTTGCTTTGTACCCTCTATCTCAGTCACACACACACACACACCCACACACCCCATCTCTAATTGCTTCCGCCGTGTCTGAATCGATGTTAAAAGATGGTGGCTAGTGAGCAGCTTGAAATAAATAAATAAGATATTTATAGTAAATAGCAAATAATATTCATGACCACAGATATCCCAAAATAATGCCAAAATAATAAATATTATATATAACCACAGCATTACAAGTTATTTGTGAGTACTTGTTACTACAACAAGGTAAGATGTCAAACTGTCTCTAAAGTTACTTTAAAGAATGAAAAAACTATTCAGTCTAAAAGGTTTCACGTATTAACATTTTGTAGTGTAATATTTTATTTGAAACAGTGTTTTATAAAGCAGTAATATGAAGAAATATGTTGGTATCTTACCCACTGAAGAGCCACGTCCTGAGAGACGAGACAGCAAGACGTTTAAAAGATTGACAAGTTTAGAGATATCACGTCCTACAACCGTTCGGGCATACCTGTTCATAAATATATATAAATAGCCTTGCAAATCCAGTGTCTTTATCAAGGCGTGTTTAACTTGCAAATTAACAGCTTGCTAAGGGCAAGAAAATGCTAAGGCTATTGACACTTACGGGGGTAATATTACATACCTAAACTATTGCTTAATAGTATGCTCAATGGCGTAGACATTGACTGACGGTCGTGGTTCGTTAGTAGCTGAGTGGTGTCCTCGCAAAAGCCAGACACCCAGGGCCGTACCTAAAGAGGGACGGGCAAGGTGACAGCCGCCCCTCCCCCTCTAAAATTAAAAAAAAAACCCAAACAAACAAACCCAAACAAACAAACAAAAATCTCAAAAATGTAATTTTTAAAGTTAAAAGTGCCTATTGTAAGGTAAAAAAGTTCCTATATCAATGTCAATGTGCCCTAATATGTTTACTGCCCTACCACAACCACTCCCCTTCCCCATTACTTTATGGCTCCAACATACCAATGATCCCATAACGCATAAAAAAGAACACAACTCAACTTCATAAAAGAAACGCAATAAATAAATAAATAAATAAATAAATATATACATACATATATATATATATATATATATATATATATATATATATATATATATATATATATATATATATATATATATATATATATATATATATATATATATATATATATATATATATATATTATATATATATATATATATATATATATGGTGACAACTAAACAATTGACTCACATGTTTTTGTTATTTGATGGGGGGGGGGGGGGTGTTGTTGTTGTCGTATGACCGGATACGTAATCAAAATAGCTCAAATGTGATAAAAGAGAAACATCAATTCACAAGTTTAAAAGACTAGATTTTTTAAAATATATAAAACAAGATTTTTCAATAATGGTGCATTACACAAAAATAGCATACCTTTAAAAACGTTTTTTTTTTATATATTTTTTTTCTTCTACTGTAAATATTTAGATTTTTTTTACAGTTGAATAAACAATAGCGTTCATTAGTCCATGAACTGAGACCCCAAATTTGACCAATTGGCACCATCCGAAGGCACTATGCTTTTTTCATAGGTGTGTGTATTTGGATCTCAAAACAGCATGATGGACTTTTCTGCAGAGTAGCTTAAGGTCAGAAAATTAGTTTTAGTAAAGAGGGGTATTTTTGTAAAACTTTAATACGTTTTTTTTTTAAATTATTAATCTTTATGTCAATATATAGATAATGTTAATAACACAAACTGAAATGCACTTGACAACATTCACCAGGAATTAATTGAAACTATTCCCAGCTAATTAAGACACTGCAACATCACTGTAATCCAAGATGGCCGTGAATGTATAAGCTAGAACAAGGAAATCATAATTTATCGCATTTTACATCAACCGGGAAGAGATTTTTATGTTATTGAATGCATTTTATGTGCCAAGGAATTCATTTATAACGAATTCTTGCTAACTGAGATATTGCATCATCATTTCTATCTATGACAATGGCCGCCAAGAGTAAGAAATGATCATATTTTACAATCTATATATTTTCCCCAAAGAATAATTTAAACTTCAAATAGGCCTACCGGGTTTTCTATATGGCAAGCATTTTAATTCTTATATTCACTTTATAATTCACTTTGCAAAAACAAAGAAATGACAATTTTATATATTCTTAATGTCACAAAAAACAATCATTTTGAAACCAACTGCTACATTTTAAGAGTAAACCAATTAACCCCCCCCCCCCCCCCCCCAAAAACAAACTACATATAAAGTTGCTTGACATGGATCAAATAGTTCAGAATACCAACCTTGCTGTGATAAATGAGCGTATGCATGCATATACAAGTGGTTAATGTTTATACGAGGTTTGGCTGAAAAGTTCTGAGCTTAACTACGAATAATGTAGTCTACATCCTTAAAAGCTTGCGTGTATTAAGTACAATACTTTCTATGCGTATTGGCTGCATTCAACCAAATACACTACTGGCTTCTGCGCTGTCATCAAGTATCTCCAACTAAAAGGGATAGCTCCAGCATCAGTGACAGCAATGTGTAGGCCTAGGAGGGGATTATGTTGAAAAATAACTTCCAACCAACTCCGTGAAGGTAGTTCATCATAGTTAGGCTCAGAACTGTTGAGCCATCCCGTGGTGTTAGTATTCCCACTTCCTATCTCTATATTAATTGATATTACTTTACCATTGCATTTTTTTCGACCAACACTATTTATCTCATAAAATGTATAATCGTGCGACGTTTCTTACCAAAACATGGCAATTACTAGTAGGTATACTAGTATGCTTCGGTTATACCTGGGAATAATCTGCCATCATTAAATGAACTTAGTAGCTATATATTAACAGGATTCAAACAACGACAAAAGTATTTGTCCGGTTGTTTTAGCATTTGTCCCTCGACAGCTACAGAAAATTATATAGTAACTGTTCTGTTAAACATCCACATTTCGCATTTAAAAAGGGTATTGTTTCGTTAAAAAGCTACATAGAGTTACTAGCAAGAACTGCAATGGGCAGTGAACTAAAGCTACTCCATTGGAAAGTCTATCATGCAATTCTGTTTTGTCCTTGGGAAGGAAGGAGGGAAATGTTTTATTTAACGACGCACTCAACACATTTTATTTACGGTTATATGGCGTCAGACATATGGTTAAGGACCACACAGATATTGAGGGAAGAAACCCGCTGTCGCCACTTCACGGGCTACTCTTTTCGATTAGCAGCAAAGGATCTTTTCTATGCAGCATCCCACAGACAGGGTAGTACATGCCACGGCCTTTGTTACACCAGTTGTGGAGCACTGGCTGGAACGAGAAATAGCCCAATGGGCCCACTAACGGGGATCGATCCTAAACCGACCGCACATCAAGCGAGCGCTTTACCACTGGGCTACGTCCCGCCACCGTTTTGTCCTTGGGTGTACTAAAACAATTATAACAGTTTTGTTTGGTTCCCTCAGATGGTACCGATTTTTAGTCTGGCTCATGGATTACATCTCCAATGTCAATATTACAAAGTTTACATAGCATGTTTTTTTTTAAGAACGTCAAACCATCTGTCTGTTTTAGTGGTAATGTTAAATTTGACTTAAGCAATTTAGTACAATAATCGTGTGAAATAGGGTTTCGAAATAACTGTTAATAATATCCGAAAAAATACTGTCGTATCAACTGATGGCAGAAATTTGTTTTAATTCTTGTTTCTAGGATTTGGAATTGACATATTGATTATTGTGGATTAATCACAATCCGGTGTCATCAAAAATACTCTCTTTTTTTATGAATTTCAGCCACCCGATCTTATAATTTAATGAAACCGCATTATAAATGTCATTTAGAGTCATTTTCCCCATACGACTTATAAAGTCCAGATATTAGAAGACTGAGAATAATATTCGAATATTTAGAATATCAAATTACTTAGAATATTAGAATATTTGAATATTAAAATAATATTCGAATATGTCGAATAGCAAATTTTCTTTGCTTACAACTTCCTTTCTGTATCGACATCGTGAGTCTGCGGGGAATATGCAAACCTTTTAGTCTATTCATGAAATATTCATAGCTCACGAGTTGCTTTGTAGAATTAAAGCCCGACATAGCAGAGCTTAGCAATGATAGTATATCCGATTCCGTGAGAGCGTGTCCATCTTTATCAAGTTGTTCACCATTATCGTTTCAGAGTAATGATCTTTTACAATAGTCCACAAAGCTATTAATTTCCCGATAAACTAGGTAATATTTTGAACACGCGCGTATGCAAAAGCGTTGGTGTTTTCGGGTCGACCTCCCACCCCATAAAGCGAAATTGTTTTTTAAAAAAACAATTTCAGTGGGAACATGACTTGAACCCTGCTAGAAACTTCGCTCACCAGTCTTACCCAGTCTCCCACCTTGCATAATTACCCGCACACGCGCTTGCTTGTAGTATATAATTTTGTAAATACAGTAAAGTTAAAGTTTGTTTTATTTAACGACACCACTAGAGCATACTGATTAATTAATCATCGACTATTGAATATAAGTAATTCTGACACGTGGTCATCAGACGAAACCCGCTACATATTTGCTAATGCAGCACGGGATCTTTTATATGCATTTCCCCACAGACAGGAAGCACATACCACGGCCTTTGACCAGTCAGAACGAGAGAAAAAAAACCTCAATCGATTGAATAGATCCACCTGCGACGCAAGTACCTCAAGCGAACACTCAACCAACTGATCTAAATCCCGCCCCCGTAAAGACAGTAATAACTGTTCTGGAATATTGTTTATTTGATGCATCATCACCACCATCGACTCGGTCTACATCCGTTTCATTGACGGCGAAGCAGGTTCAATAGAACTATTTTTACACCTACCTATATTTCAGAATCACTCATCCGAGTCGGTGTGTTGCATCTCTTCAATAGATTGTCGTGTGTCCCGACTCGGCAAAACATATCCTGTGGTCATAGGCGTACAGTTATTATTTCAATTAAAATACTATTAATTAGCATTTAGCTCAATATTAAATTTTCACATTTATATCAAGTTTCTCATTTTATGTCAATTTTGTACAAGATGTAAGTCCTAGATAGGCGGGGGGGGGGGGGGGGGGGGGGGGGTATTTTTTTTTATCCGAATGCTTGAATCAGGATAAAAACATTTATTCATATATTAACATTATCACCAATCAGCTACATAGTTTCAAACGAATCACTTTGCATTTTCACATGGATTACAACTAAGAAGAATGATGGAAATACATGTACTTAGTGAATAGTTTTCATGCCAGCTTATTTCGCCTAAATGTCTCCATTGGTTTGGCCCACAGCGAAGGTTTGCTTTAGCACTGGTGTGGGGGATGCCCCCTTGATAGCCCTCAACTCCTACGCTTATTCGTCTCTGGTTGTTATCCACATAAGCATCAAACAACGTGTCACATAAGTCTTGAGACTTGTACGTGAGCATGACTGAAAACATTTTAATTTTCTGCCTTTATTATAAATTAAGGGACTAAAAAGTATGTCTGGTTACACAGATTTCTTGCACACCGGTTGCTGAGAACATAATGCCAGTGCACCACGACTGGTATAGCAAAGGCCGTGGTATGTACCACCCTGTCTGTGGGATGGTGCATATAAAATATCCCTTGCTGCTAATCGAAAAAGAGTAGGCCATGAAGTAGCGACAGCGGGTTTCCTCTCTCAATATCTGTGTGGTCCTTAACCATATTATCTGACGCCATATAACCGTAAATAAAATGTGTTGAGCCGTTAAATAAAACATTTCTTTCTAACATTGTTGTTTAAAAACATATCAAACTCGGCTTCGCTCGTTTAGATACATTTTAAAACAATTCGTTCCGAGATAAACGGCCACTCATGTATTATTCTCTGTTTATTGTATGAACAAATTTACGGTTACTTGGTCACCGTAAAGGAACAGTGTCATTGGGGTTCAAGCACATCTATCATGGTCACAATCTTCGCCAGTGACAGTCCAGGGCAGAAGAGGGTTACGTTTGAGGTGGGCCGAATTTGGAATAAAAAATGTGTCAAGTTCCTCATAAATACATGATCGGACGTAAAAGTTACGGCCAAACAAAAACTTCGTCTGCTCTGACATTACACACACACACACACACACACACACACACACGACATATTAAAAACCATTGTGCGAACACCACTCAGACACTGTTCACATGTAAACAAACACAAGTTTTCTGAGATGTTCTTCAAGCAGAACAGGATATAAAACTCACATGGATAGTGGTGATTTTCATCCATTTTCTAGAATGGCCTACCGGGAGACTGTTGCGTTTACAGATTAGGACAATCTTCGTCCGATCCGCTGGTGACGTGACTGAAAACAATCCTGCCTCTCATAGTAAGAGTTTCCATGAGGTCTTCGGACAGCTTGAAACCAAACTGGTACTCGAGGAATGAACGAACAATACATCGGCTGTTGGGTCCTCGGGGAAGTCACCACTCGTGCAGTGTCTAAATTTTGCCCGAAATGTATCATAGGCGATAATCCAAGAGAAGAGGTGGTACACTAACTTTTCTACTCTTGACTATCTCTCACCCCCCAATGACATCACCAACATGAACAGGAGGTTCAGAGTCAGGACTGACCAGATCCTCAACATGAATGACAACTTTGTCTTCTTTGCTCCCAGTGTTGTAGGCATGGAGTAATTTGTGTGGGTAGCAACGTTTGGTCACGATCCTGGACACTGTTCTCCAAGGTGGCAAGACTGCCTGCACCCTAGACACCCTAGGGTGTGGGTGGATGGGGAAATCGGAACGAATTAAAGTTTATTTTGTTTAACGAAGGAAGAAGGAAGGAAATCTTTTATTTAACGGCACACTCAACACATTTTATTTATGGTTATGTGGCGTCAGACATATGGCAAAGGACCACACAGATATAAAGAGAGGAAACCCGCTGTCGCCACTTCATATACTCTTTTCGATTAGCAGCAAAGGATCTTTTATATGCACAATTCCAGACAGGATAGCACATATCACAGCCTTTGATGTGGTGCACTGGCTGGAGCGAGAAATAGCCCAATGAATCAATCCCAAAAAGACCAGGCATCAAGCGAGCGCTTTACCACTGGGATATGTCCTGCCCCATTTTATTTTTTTAAATTTGTTTGATGACACCACTAGAGCACATTGATGTATTAATCATTGGCATTATAATGTCAAATATTTGGTAATTCCAAAATATAGTCTTACAGTGGAAACCCACTACATTTGTCCATTAGCAGCAAGGGATCTTTTATATGCACCATCCCAGACAGGACAGCACATACCAGTCATGGTGCACTGGCTTTGAGAGTAATATTCGCTGTTAACGCTTTGACAATAAACCACAAACATTTATATTTATTTGTATACTTAACTTTGTTAGACATCCAATGCCCGATTTGTTTTTTACACTAGTGTCATTAAACATTCTATTTATTACAATGTAAATCATAATCATATACATTGAAACCATTTGAAAGGGGACACTCTGCAAATCGTAATTTTCTCAAAATCAGACATTTTTTCATCGTCCCTTTTTAAAACAGAACAGAACATAACCTGTCTAAACCAGATACCCCTTATACAAAGTTTTGCACTTGGACGCATTGGTATTTTGTTTAGATGGGTTTCACAGTACTTAACCTTGTTTGACACCTAATAGCTGATGGGTTTTTTGTCCCGAGGTGTCATTAAACACCCATTCATTCGGTATGACAGACACACAAGAAAAAGAACACAGATGATAAAGTGAAATATAATTTATTTTACTTATAAAACATCTTGACATATTATCCAGGGGCCTAGCTTCCATATACGCTGGTATGCAGCTGCTTTCCACCTGAGATTGCAAATATTTTTTTAATATTAAAATATATGATGTAAATATGTGTATACTCTATTTTATTCCATTGCCAAAAAAGTCTGCGTACCACCTAAAAATCCTAAGCTAGGCTCCAGTTATCATTCACACCAAAGTTAATTCACAGCCAAAAAACACATTAGTTAATGTTTTAAACCCAGTTTTAACGGATGTCAAACTGAATCGAAGAACACATTACTACAAACATAGTGTATTTTAATCGGAGATAAACCCTTAAAGACAGTCCTGAATTTGCTGCCTCTTGTTAAGATGTTTTTCACTAGCACAACCTTTTTAACAACCACAGTTATATATGAACTGTATTTTCTTATTTTAAATATTAAGTGTCTGCATAACATGCTCTGTTTGTGAATGGGTATTGTGGCTCATTGTTTTACCAGTTGGATGTGTTACTACGTGATGAAACTTCTCAAAACCGGACCCTCTGTAACCCGAATTCCCTTAAAACCGGACATTTTTCACAGTTCTTTTTTAAAATCAGTACTGAACTTAGCCTCTCTAAACCAGATACCTCTTAAAACTGGACATTTTACTTGGTCCCGAGGGTGTTTGGTTTAGAGGGGTTTCACTGTATTAGTTTTTGTTTAGCAGTGCTTAATGATACAGAGAAATATCAACAATTCTAAGGCACTTACCGGGTACATGTACATGTTATGAATCATGGCCCATGCTGCTTATTGCTCTGGGGAAATTATGTGATTAACTCAATGAAAGTTATATTCTTATAACTTATTATCCAGTATAGATAAGGTGATGTTAATACGGTAGTATCATAACTTAATTTTGAAATAGTTTACACGATTTGTTTTTGTTCTATGATATAGTGTCAATCCTTTAATAAGTAACAATTTTTTACATGATTGGATTTTAGATATTTCTATGCTGAAGATTCCTGTCAACGTGTGTTTGTTAGCGTGTAGTAAAGTGAAAGGGTACTAGCCTCAGTTTTGCAGTTTACAATTCAACTTCACAGACATGCAAAAAATGAGAGGTATTCAGTTCAGTATTATTGTCAGATAAATCTTTTATGTTCATCAAGTAAGTCTGCGGATAATTTTTTGTGTTCATACCCAGATGAACATAAAAGAAATAACAGACAATACTTATAATTAAATTTTAATCACAGCACTAAAACTTCAGGCTTTATTTTGAATTATTTTTGGTCTATAAACAATAATGCTCAATAAGACAACATGCCTATATAAATAATGACATCCCTGACGACGTAATATTTACGTTCATCTAGAAATAATTAAATTTTCTTTGTGTCTATACACTTTATGGCAATCTGATTAGTCCAGAGGTGTTTACTTTTTTTCATTCATATCTCGAACCAAAAAATGTTTAAGCCACGACATCCTACTACCTCCCCCACAATGACTACTACTTTTATGCAACAAGCCGGATTATTCAGGCAACCATATTTTGAAGAAAACACATGTGAAAGCTACAAAAGCAATTTAAAAAATGTATAGGATAAATTAATGGAAAATGCTATAGCAGAGTAGACATGTAGATCTATATGCATTGATTAAAAAAAAAACCTCTTCACTAATCATGACATGAGACTCGGTTGGTGGCCAAAAAAATCATGTAGGAAACTTAACTCTTGTAACTTACTTGTAAGCGATGTTCTACAGCTGTTGGCGAAAATTAAGCGGTTCCACCGACAGCATAAATGTTAGACACATTCCCTTCATTCACTTTCATAAAATATAAACTAAACACGAACAGGACAATTCCTTCCAATATAACTAAATGATCCGTAAAAATGCACAGCAGCTAGCGGAAATGGCGTTGCTTATTAAAATTATGTCATTTACCAAATGACGTCACTTACAAAACAATTTGCATTTTTACGCGACATAAGTATCAATGACGTTTACATAAACAATACTACAGCTAAACAAAATAAATTCAGTTATGTATTGTTAAAATATGCATATAAATTTAATTATAAGATTTGACCGCAATAATTTTTTGGTTCAACCAAGTATGAACCAAGAAAACAATGTGGACACTTTTGTATGACCCGCTACGCATCGTTTTTTCGGTTCATACTTGCATGAACCAAAAAATAATTGCGGTCAATTCTTAAATGAACAAACTCCCATTGCTACGTCTGGACCAATGGGATGACATTATGTTGTAATGAATGAACGGAAATTTAATTATTGTAAATTGGTATTAGTTTATGTGGTTGTATTGGTATTGGTTGTTTTATTGCACATTTTTAAAACAAAATATTTCACCTGGATTCTTGAGCGTACAAAAATAATCAAAACAGATATTTACAGTCCTGAGAAGCAAAAGTTTTAAGGATTTGACTGATCACCTATATTCATATTTTAATCTCCACAAACCAGATCTATTAATCTTTTCCAAGTCACAAATCTGCCTTAGCATTGCCTTGAATTTTGCTGAGCCATCCTTCGGAATTTGTGGCTTGAAATGTTCAATAAGTTCCTGAGTTGTTGCTTGTCCATCAACTGCTGCTTGGAATGCCACGAAGTTTCGAATGTCGGTCATCAGCTCCATGTCACGGGGACACAAAAGATCAAGAGGGTCACCATCACCCTCCTGCTGCGATGTGGACATCCGGTGTCGGTTTCTCATCTTGGTTAACAGTTCATCTGAAGACATCGAACTAACAGTGTTTGCCACACTTCCAGACACACTGCCATCAAATAGTTTCGGTTTAGTATCTTCCACTGACTAAAAACAAGAACACAAATAAATTATTATTTTCAAGAAAACTCTTATAAAAAAATAATGGTTACACTTGTATGAAACCAGAAGAAGAATGTCTTTTTTATGTGGAAGTACAATATTTAACAGAATACAAAACATTGTGTGAATATTTTTATTTGCCTTGTGAAATTGAAAAAACATAACAATTACAATATAATAAATTGTAGAATGTGATAAAAGTATATATTAAAAAATAATCTATGAGTTTAGATTAGTTTCCAAACAAGAAAGCTGTTTTATGTGTAAACTGTGGAAAAATGTGATATTACATACATATGGAAGGCAACTCTAACGGAAATATCTGTATTTAAGGTTTCACACCACCATTAATGTTTCACATCATTATGTGCATAATAGTAGTCCAATACATTTACAAGTAATTATATTCTTCATTACTTGTGTAAATAAAGTCCAAGCTATAATTCAATGCAATATTCAATGTTTGTCTTCAGGAAAACAAAAGTTATTGAGTTGGGTTACTTTTTTTTTTTTACAAAATGGAATTTTATTTTATTTTGCATCAGAGGGTACCTACTGTCTAATGTAATACATACAAATTTAAAGTCAAAATGAAAGAACAAAACTATGGAAATGTAATCCAGTTAGTTGAAAGGTACATACAACACACCTATTTGTTCCATATATTGTCTGTTTAAAATTCAGTGGTGGTTGCTACTATGTGTCAGATGTTTGTGGAAGACTTTGAAGAAAAGTGACTATATTTCTAAAATAGCTGCAAGTTCTCTTAAAGGTTTTCACTGAATACAGTTTTTGCCTTCAATGCATCGGCACGAAAATTGCTACACATTAAGTTTCAAACAAGTGACAACATTGTTCATAAATAAAAACACTTAACTAACATTGTAGATATTAAAACAAGCACCCTATGAGAGTTTACTGAATTACATTTTAATGGAAGGAAGGAAATGTTTTATTTAATGACACACTCAACTCATTTTATTTACAGTTATATGGCATTAGACATATGGTTAAGGACCACACAGATATTGAAGGAGGAAATCCACTGTCGTCACTTCATGCGCTCTTTTCGATTGGCAGCAAGGGATCTTTTATATGCACCATCCCATAAACAGGATAGCACATACCACAGCCTTTGATGTACCAGTCGTGGTGCACTGGCTGGAATGAGAAATAGCCCAATGGGCCCACTGACGGGGATCGATCCCAAACCGACCACGCATCAAGCGAGCGCTTTACCACTGGGCTATGTCTTGCCCCTTATGAAACTGTTGTCTTCTTATTTACTGATACAAAACGAAACCAAAGCATCTTCATTGCATGAGGATTTTATATTGCACTTTTTAAAAAATATAACAGATCATCAGAGAGAATTAGATGTTTCCATCATATACACTTCTGCAAGTTTCACTCTGAAAATTAAGATGATCCATAGATTAATAATGAGTATTTTATTACAATCTAACAAGCATGACACAAGACAATAGTGTTCACAGAATACATTACCGAAGATACTGCTGTTTTCACTGCCTTTGACTGTCGAACCAGTAAATTGTTTTTCTTTTTTCCAAACTTAGGTCTACAAAAACAAAAGCATAATTTTATTAATTTCATTAACCTTTAAATAAACCAGGAGGCAGGGCAAAAAGCCAGAGTTCTCCCTCCCCCACCTTCTTTGCCTCTCCCTCCCTCCCTCTCCCTCCCTCTCTCTCTCTTTGAGATTTGGAAAAAATGTTGTAGATATCCATCAGAATGTACAATTATCAAGTAATTATAGATGCTACTCTCGATACAAAACCTATACTATCTCGACCATTACCTTTCGACCGACCGTTCAAAATTGTGCCAAAATTTCCTCATCAAAATTGCGCACCACTTTCTCTTTGGCATTAACGGCATTTGGCATTCAAATTCCATAGCACCACCACCATCCCCACCCGCCTGTTACGGATTCAATTGGGCTGCTGGTGCTCCCTTGCACCTGCCAGTGCAGGCGGTTCCTCCTTCCCCTCCCCCCACCTTTCCTGTCATGGACAGAGGAGCCAGCCAAGGCCGGCTCTTGTGCCCACGACAGGCGTGTGCTACAACAGCTTGCTCTGAATGTGCACATAAAACCCTATGACCTGACCTGACCTGATGCCCATAGTTTCAAAAAACAACTTACCTCGATAATATACCTCCATGCTCTCCAGTCCAAGTTGGAATACCTGAAACTGCAGGCAAGCACATAGACCTGGATTTTTTAAGGGCAATAGCTGCTTGTTTGGCTACTTTCTCTGCTTCTGCCTCAACCAAGGCATAATCTGGTCGACTCGAGTCCACAATCTTATCATGTTTCAAGGCTCCTTGAATACCTGTCATTGACAGAAATAAGCAAAACGTTTCATTTGTCAACCAGTAAGAACACCTAGACATCTACTTGTTAGTAAAGTTTTCAATACCCCAGTAATCCAAATAAGTGGCAAGTTGCTATCTAAGATAAGGGTATAGGATGAAGTATCTGAAAGAGCATCTGATAGAGTCAAAGTTCAAAGTGCCCCCAACATAAAATAGAATATCCCTGTTATTGGTGAGATATATGACAGGATGTGTTATCTGACCAGTAAAGACATTTAATTTGATTTGGACTAGTATCAGTGTCCCAGACACTGCTACTGAATGATGCAGAACAAGTCAATGTTTCAGAAAAATGTATTTGTTCTTTCTATATGTCAAGTACTGTATATCACTATGTATTAAAGTTTGTTTGTTTTGTTTAACACCACCACTAGAGCACATTGATTTATTAATCATCGGCTACTGGATGTCAAACATTTGGTAATGTTTACATATAGTCTTAAAGAGGAAACCCGATAAATCTTTTTGTTAGTCACAAGGGATCTTTTATATGCATCATCCCATAGACAGGATAGCACATACCACTGCCTTTGATATACCAGTAGTGGTGCACTGGATGGAATGAGAAATAGCCCAACAGGGATCAATCCTAGACTGACCGTGCATCAGGCGGGTACTTTACCACTGGGCTATATCCCGCCCCCACTATGTATTAACCGACTCTATATAAACTGATTATCAGGCCCGTAGGAACCGGGGAGGAGGGATATAGCACAGTCCCCATCTTGAGGACAAAAATGTATGGGTTTTTTTTGTGTCCTACTCTATATAAATAAAGGTAAAATATAGCTTGTGTCCCCCCCCCCCCCCCCCCCCCCCCCACCACACACACCAGGATGTGCCGCCACACCACTCCAAATATCATTCCTACAGGCCTGATTATCTGGTACAAAAAGGTTTACTCACTGTGTCATGCAACTCAACCATTAGAACACCTCAACCATTAGGAGTATGAATCATTTCTAATCATTTCTTATGGACAGCAGAATAAACAACTGACATTACGACACCTCAACCATTAGGAGTATGAATCATTTGTAATCATTTCTTATGGACAGCAGAATAAACAACTGACATTAAGAAGATTTTATTTCTCATGACTAATAAAATCTGTCATTGAAGATAAAATATTGGACGATAATCAGTGGTTCCAAAAAAGTACTTGTCATGTCTGATTAGGTAGGAATAATCTTTTGATTTGCACGAATTGTAGCATCAAAATTAACTTCTTATGGGTCATGGTTACTGTGTCACAAGGCAGACACTGAAATCCATTGTTGTCCAGATGTTTCATTTTATTTCAATACAACAGTGGTTTTTAATTGCTCAAAATCAGGATTTTCCAGTGTAAATGTTTACTTATCCACCACTTTATTTCTACTGCTGCTTCTGGTAGATCCTAAAAAACATAGTTGAGCTTTTCATCTACAGCAAAAAAAAACACTTCAAAAATGTCATAGGTTAAAAAATTAGTAAATTCAAGCCCTGTCAATCTGTAAAATTATCTCTAAAATTAAATACAGAAGAATCTATCTAAACTGGACACCCAAGGGATCAAATAAAAATTCTGGTTTTAAGGGTATCTGGTTGAAAGAGGTTATGCTCTGTATTGCTATTAAAAAAAGAACCATGAAAAACATCTGGTTTTGAATAGAAGTCCGGTTTAAAAAGGGTCTGGTTTTGAGGGAAGTCCGGTTTAGATAGGGTCCATTTTGAGGGGTTTCACTGTACCTGTTTCTTTGAAGAGTGCTCTCAGAACATAATCATCTTGCTGCAAAGATTTGTTCTGTGATGTTTTTTCATCAGCTGTCTGAGATGGAAGTGCCTTGTGCCTGTCCAGATGTGGAATTCGCTCACCTTCAAATTCTACAAAACAAAATCAGTGCATGTATATGTGTTTGCATTTTATTAAATGAAACTTATTTTCAATTGGACTCCTTTTTGACGTGATTATATTTCTGGAATGTGAACTAAAAGTTGTATTATTTGTTCCACAATATCTACAGAATTCATGCATAGGAATTAAAACTATTTATTCCACAATTTCTACATATTCACTGTAAAAGGGATATGTAGGTAAAAAAATTAGCAAATTAGGTTTCTCATGATTGTGTCCCAGTCGAGGCATGGGATTTGTAATCCAGATACCGACTCCAAACCCTGAGTGAGTGCTCCGCAAGGCTCAATGGGTAGGTGTAAACCACTTGCACCGACCAGTGATCCATAACTGGTTCAACAAAGGCCATGGTTTGTGCTATCCTGCCTGTGGGAAGCACAAATAAAAGATCCCTTGCTGCTAATCGGAAAGAGTAGCCCATGCAGTGGCGACAGCGGGTTTCTTCTTAAAATCTGTGTGGTCCTTAACCATATGTCTGACGCCATATAACCATAAATAAAATGTGTTGAGTGCATCGTTAAATAAAACATTTCTTTCTTTTTTTTCATGACTGTGACACTTTAAATTGAATATTTTGCAGTGTAAACTAGTCAAATCTATAAGCAATAGTCACAAGTCACAAATAGAAAAACAAGCAAGCAATAAAATGTTGCTGAACATATCACTATATACATGTAACTGATTCTGAAGTTGTCACGGTTTCTATTAGAGGGTAAAACAGGTATGGTGCTATACCCCCAATTTTTTTTTGTAAGTGAACTTTTTGACTAAATTAATTACTCTTATCATTACTGTACGATTTTCTTAACCCTAATCCTAAACATATCACATTTTCTTTTCAGGGGGATGTCCCACATATGTTGTTGACTGGTTGCATTTAATTCCATAGCATTATACCCCCAAAAAATTTCTTTCTGGCAGAAACACTGGTTGTGCATGTGATCCGTTAAAAAATAGCTATATTTTCTGGATAGCAGTATAAAGGCATCTCAAAGGCATTTCACAATAGTTTGAAATATCCAGCATTACAAGAAAAATCAAAATCAACTTATTTTTTAAAATTGTAATTATTTTTTAAAATAAAGCAATTGCAGGTTCACTTTAAAAGCAAAACTTTTACACTGTTTAATTATTATTAATAAAGATAGTAGAACAAAAATAATATCAGTGGCCAAACTATTTTTCATTAAAAAACAACAACATCATAATAATAATAATGTAATAAGAATAATAAAAACTTACTTGCATCTTTACGTTTCTTTTCTCTTCTTCCTCTTCTTGCTGGTACTGTAATCTCCGTTGTTACTTTCATGAACAGACGTACAGTTTCTATGTCTGACAAGGCCTACTTTTGCAATACAGTTCTTTCGTATTTCTTTGCTAATCTTTTCTGATGATCTTTCTTTGAAAGTGGAACCACCGAATGGTTTTGGAGAATCATTTATAACACTGTTCAATGCATCTCTGCTTTCCACATTGCTTGCAGATAGGCCATTCACAGTTTTTCTGCTTGCTGTGTGCTGGGAAGATTTCAATTTCCCTTCCCCTATCTGTTTACTTAACTTCTTTGCAAAAGATCTCATCCTAGCCAACTCATCTTCACTCAAACTAGCTTCAAACTCATCCACATTTTTAGACTTTTTCTGCCTGTTCATCTCATCAAATGGATTTACTTTGTTCTTTTTAGGTACTTTGACCTCTGACCCGGTCCCGGCAAAGATTGCACTGGTCTCAGTACCCTCTCCGTCACCTCTGTTGTTGAGCGTAAACAACTCAAAAATGTCATTTGACTTGAAAAATCTTCTTTGTTTGGGGTCTTTTAAAACACGATTGGTCAAGAACTGTTTAAAAATTTGTCTGGAACAAAAAAAGGAAATAACAGTATTGAAGTTTGAGTGGACAATACTAATTTAAAAATGGATGTACTCAAGCATTCAAATAATACTTAATCATCCGAATGAATTCAGCAGAAAACAATGATTGATTACAAGCAGAATACGAACTTGACAGATGCTTGTATTCGGTGTGAAAACACTTCACATGTTAAAGAAATTGTCAGTAAACTGAAAAGAAACATGAATGAAAATAATACTAATTTGTGTTTCTATATATATATATAGGTATAATGTATGATTTTTTACTTAATGTTGAAAGTTAACACTAATTATTTGTAGTCATTTCTTTTATTTTTTTTATTTATATAAAACAAATTACTCCAGTATTGCTTTAAGAAAAACCCAATGTTCATGTTTAAAAAGACCTTAACATAAATTAGTGTAGGATAGAACACTTGCCGAAATCTATAGAGGCCCAAAAGCCTGTTTAGTACTTCTTTAAGAGTCGTAAATGTCCAGAACAAAGAAACGGTCACATATCAAATACCTGTGATAAATCTTTTCCTCAATGGTTCCTGAAGTAAGGAGACGATATATCGTTACTGGTCTTGTCTGGCCAATCCTCCACGCCCTCTCCCGTGCCTGCATGTCCGTACTTGGGTTCCAGTCTGGATCAAAAATAATCACTCGGTCTGCACCAGTCAGATTGACCCCGAGGCCACCGACACGTGTGGTGAGCAGAAACACATCCAGAGAAATGTCCTGAAAGATGAGTGGGTCTTGTGTCAGTTTCAAAATACCACAAATAGGTTGAAAGACCATCATGAAATATAGTCCAAAAGACACATAACTTGATATTTGTAAATCTGATTTTGATGCAACACTGAACAAAAAATCAATGTTAGTTTGCAATCTAAGTTTGTTCGTTTGTTATTTAACATAAAAATTAAGTTAACTCAAAAATAATTTGGGACTTACACTGTTGAATTTGGTAACAAGAGGTTGTCTAGCTGATATAGGAGTAGTGCCATCCATCCTGAGGTAATTGTAGTCTTGTTTGACTACAAATGATTCCAAGATATCCAACATCTGAAATATTAGACAACAAAATAAAGAACAATATTATGGTGATAACAATGAAGGAATTCTGAAGAATTACAGAATCTGGCAATGTAATTTTAAAACATAATAAAGGAAAGGAATATTTGTTGAACAACACCTCAGCACATTTCAAATATGGCTATTTGGTTTCTAACATATTGTGATAAATGGTCGAGAGAAAAACAGGAAACCGACTGCCACCACTTACACATAGGCTACTCCTATAGAACAGAATAGCAAGTTATCTTTTATATGCACTTTCCAAGAGACAGGACAGTGCATACCATAGCCTTTTATATACTAGTCATAAGACACTGGCTGGGATGGGGGAGGGGAGATCAAACCATAAAGGGTGATTGATCCTGCACCTCAAATGAGCATCCCTTTAAAAAAGCTAAATAAAATAAAAACTGCTTACTGGTATTATTACCACTATTAAAGCTACAGGCTACAATGATCTGACAAGTTTGAAATATGTAACTTTTAATTTAGCATTTTAAATCCTTATAAAGGACCTTGCACTTACCGTATTTGACCGGAAATTAGCCCAGGGGGCCAAGACAACTCATTGTAAGCTTAGCATGGGCTTATTCCCAGACAAGGGGCCAGTTTTGTTGAAAAAAACACAAAAAAACAAATAATTAAAATAAATAATAATTAAATGAACTAGGAAGAAAATGAAAAACGTCCAGTAGCACAACTATTAATTAGTGTTCCATTTGTTATTAATAAATAATAGTTTATTAATTAAAATTTTTTTTTTACTAGTATCTAATTATCAGAAACGCACATTCTATGTTACAATTACTTACCAGTGCTGTTTATTTACATTCAAAATTTAATGCTGAGAAGACTTAAAACAACAAACTGAATAGTGTATACACACGTTTCTGACAGGCAGCCAGCTTACACTACAAAGAATTGTCAATCTAGGCCATTGTTCTTAGCCAATCAGAATACGGTATTTGCCTAATTAGCATTAACTGCGGACACAGTGTGGTGGTAAAAATAGACATTGGTTTTAGTTCAGACTTGGGTTTGGGTACTTCAAAGAAATACTGCAGGCATGAAATTGAAAACAATGTTACACACTGTTACTGTTAGACTACTAAATCTCACTGGTGGTAAAATATTGTGTTACATTTGTGTGTTTAATTATTTGCAGGAGGTATGACCTTTTAAATGAACTTTGAGCAAACTTGCAGTTTTGTGTTATTTATAAGGTGACGAAGTTGGGGGTGGGCTTATTTACGAATGAGGGCCTAATTTCTTAAATGCTATCAAAATGGAGGGGGGCTTATTCAAAGACATGGGCTAATTTCCGGTCAAATACGGTATATCTTATACCGTTCATAAAAATGACATCTAAAACATTTTTAAATTCAGAATGCTGCAAATTTTGCAGGATTCTGTACTTTCACAAATTCCCAGGTTTTTACAATCGTTTTTAAAATTACAGGCAGATTTCATGTCATCCATAGTTTTCAAAAATGTTAATAGTTTTCTGTGGTAAGATGCTGGAAAAATCATAGTATCTTTACTATATTTTATATCTGGGTAATTAAAACAAATGGCCTACTAACCATTCTACTTTGAGAAAACAACAGAATTCTGTGTCTTTGTTTTTTCCACAGCCGTAGTAGGGCTTCTACTACAATAAGTTTCCCTGAGCGACGCCAGTATCCATATTCCAAGGTCTCATCACCGCCTGTCGACTGCCCAACAAATATGCGTGGTCCACCAGTTGATAAATCTGGATGGTTGCAGATCTTACGCAAAGTTATCAATCCAGCAAAAATCTAAAACAAAGAATGATCCAAAAATGTCTCTATTATTTTATGGTTGAAGAAATATTCAGTAAAAACTGATTTTTGTTTTATTTTTACTGTCTGCTCAAATAAGAAATAACTGAACATACTGAACACATTTGCAAATGTAGAGAAAAGTTAGTTTGTTTATTAATCATCGGCTATTGCACGTCAAACATTTGGTAATTTGGACATATTGTCTTAAGAGAGGAAACCCACTACATTTGTATATTAATAGTACCATCCCACAGACATGATAGTACATACCACATCTTTTTATATATCAGTCACGGTGCACTAACTAGAATGAGAAATAGCCCAAATGTAAAGAAGACAAATACTGTTGTCCGATAGACATGTTTGCAATGTTTAGTCTTTGTAGTTCATACCTTGTATCTCCCTGCAAGAATATTCTGACATTCTCTGGAATCCAAATAAGCCTGATATACTTCTTCTTGTTCATCTGTCAACCGACAAAATAAAACCTAACAAATAAAAAGAAATAATAATAAAATTATGTAACTTTTTATAAGAATTTTAGAACCAAAAGCAGTAATGGTTAACAATGCCATAGCACATTTGAACTATGGCAATATGTCTATGGTTATTTCAACACATGGTCAAGACAATGAGAAAGTAAACCTGCTAACAGTAAGGCATCTTTCATATATATGCACTTTCTATACAGGACAGCAGATACCATGGCTATTAATCACATGAAAATACTTTTGTCAATAGTTTAAAGAGCCATTCACAACAGTCGATATTCTCACAAATGTATTCTTTTTCACTACCCTCCTCCTAAAAGTGTCTATCAAAAACATTCATTTTCGTAAATAACATGGTTTACAGGGGTTTTTTTCATTTTAAAAGAGTATACGCTAGTTTTTTCCCAATTTGTATTTGTGAAAATATTAATAATTGTGAACAGCATTAAAAGCTACATATTGTATTAGAAACACAGACTAAAAGATGCATTTCAGGGCTCACCCTGTACATGCAAAATTAGCCAGTTGCTACATTTGATACAAAATGGCTACAACATTTAGTCTTTGCATAATAAAATGTTCCTTAAATTAACCACATTATAAAAAAATTTAATCTGAAAATTGGCTGAACCAAAAACATTTTCCAATGTCAGCCATGCATTCTACCAAAACACATACAATCCTGATAGTGTTTTTCTATTTTTGTAAAAGGCTGTCACCTGTTCACTTTTGTTCGGTAGATTTATATTGCTTTGCACGTCTGCCTTCATTCTCCTCAACAGATATGGGTTGATGGTATCCCGCAAAACACACACACACTTGTAAGATGTTTCCACCTGTCAAATAACATAATGTTCAGAGAATTATTTGTATCATTAAAGGGACACACCCTAGTTACGGCTAGTTGTTAACCATTACGGCGTTGTTTTTCGCTATTAAACCCATTTTTTCACAAATAAAATTGCACTTTACTTACTGTTTATTATTTAGAATATACATTTCCATTCACCTGAAGTGTTTTTTTGTAATCCTGGTTTTTGTAATACCACAAAATGCAGTTTTCGTATTTCATAAATCGCACGCACATCTGAGAAAAAAACGTTGAGCAGACAAGGTCTAATCTATTTTTAGAGGGGATATTTCCATTTTAATGTCACAGACGTTGGTATATCACGTGACCGTTATCATTTTGGTTCTGTTTGTTTTCTCGTGCACGGTTCGCGCAATCAACATCCGATTTGTTGTTGTTCATTTGTTAGATTTTTCTTCACAGTTCGTGAACATTTTCAGTGACAATAAAGTTCAGACAAGTAAGTGTCTCGATACAAAACGTTACAAACCCTTAAAACCAATAATTTTGCTAAGTCTTACGATATCTGGAGAGGAGATACAACCAGGACAGAACAGTTGGAACATGTCCTGGAGAGGTGAAAGAAATGCACCCCAAGTCTGTGAAATTTGTCGTGATGTAGGCATTGTTGTGCTTCGAGCGACATCTACCAGTGACATCAGAATACCAACTTTCAAAATTATTTCAAGCAATTGGGACATGGGGATTCCCATGGTATTTATCGATATAAAACCTGCTTTTTCACTCCATTTGATAAAAACGTGATCTAAGTGTGTTACAGGTTTGTAGATTAACCAAATTATAATTTATTTTCGCTGGATGGAACTAGGGTGTGCGGCTTTAATGTGTGTTTTAGACTGAAAATGCAATGCCATCATAAGCGTACGAGACAGGGGGGCAACTACCCCTCCAGTGCTGAAGAAAATCCTCAAATTCGGGAAAAAACGATATTCAGCCAAAATGAGCTGGCCTGAAACTTTTTCACCATGTATTTCCATGATTCTACACACAATATTAGTTGTAAACCATGTAAAAATGTGTAGTGATTTGTTTGCAACCCTATAAAGCTCTTGGCAGTAATGCTAATATGAACAAACATGGTTATTCAAATTCGGGCATTTTCACTTAATTCGGGCAAACACCAGCCTGCCCCCACCCCCCTACAAAAATGGAAGCCTGTACACCTATGAATGCCATCTTTTTAAATACACACAATCATTGTAAAATCAATTATACTAAATACCAATACAAGTACCATGTTACATCTTATTGTTATGTAGAAGAAATCCTATTATCAACATTAAAAGTTTGTTTTGTTTCATGACACCACTAGAGCACATTGATTTATTCATCATCGGGATGTCAAACATTTGGTAATTTTGACATATAGCCTTAGAGAGAAAACCTGCTACATTTTTCCATTAGTAGCAAGGGATCTTTTATATGCACCACCCCACAGACTGGGTTGCATATACCACAGTCTTTGATATACGAGGTCGTCGTACACTAGCTGGAATGAGAGATAGCCCAACGAGCCCACCGACAGAGATCGATCCTAGACCGTCCTCGTGCTTTACCACCGGGCTATGTTGTGCCTTCAACATTAAAAGATGCAAGTAATGTGCAATGACTGATTGTACCAAAACAATACCTGAACTTGGGTTGCATTGGCATAGCCGCCCTGTACAATAGGAACAGAGAAGTGCTGCAGGAAGTCTGGCAACATTCCAAGTTTGCCAGGAAACACAAAGTCAAACAGCGACCACAGTTCTTTTAGGTTGTTTTGTATTGGTGAACCTGACAGGATTATCCGATGTGGAGTACGAAACTGAAAATTAAACATATATAACATTTACAACATTATATAGATATTACAGAAAGTTAATATATTTTAGAAAAAAAAGCCTGCAACAATCTCTTAATAAATAATACAAAACTATCAAAAGACCTGTGGTATTGTTTTAATACATGTTTTGCAGTTTTGGAGAAAAGTGCCCACGCCTCATGAATGACTAAAATGGAGGCTACTCATGAATGTCTTTTAAGAACAGAAGTTTGTTTTATTTTATTAATACAGTACAGTGAAACCCCTCAAAACCGGAATTCCCTCAAAACCGGACATTTTTAACGGTTCTTTTTTAAAATCATTAAAGAACTTAACCTCTCTAAACTGGATACCTCTTAAAACCGGATATTTTACTTGGTCCCGGGTGTGTCCAGTTTAAAAATTGCAATATATTGAGCTTTTTATTACAAGGGGTCAAAATTTTAAGAAATAATTTAACAAAATTAGGACTAATCTTTTGTTTTTGTTTTACATAAACGAACATTGGTCTTTGGCATTTTCGATCAGCATACTCCGCATTCTACCTGAATGTCCATTCACATCTTATGTTGAACACTGCATCATGATGTTAACTGCCAAATAAATTTGTTTTAACAAGTATTCTGGGATCCAACACATTTCCCTATCTCCTAAGTTCAAGGATCATAAATCTGTGAAAAATGGCTAAATCGCCATGAAACTTGATATGTAACAGTACATGATAAAGTTATATAAAAATTTTTTATCTTAATATTTTCCGACACTGCATACAAAAAATTCATAAGTTCAAGGACCATAACTCTGTGGAAGATGGGTAACTTGCCATGAAAGTCAAACTTGTTTTCATTATACTTTATAAAAGGCAACACTTATACATATACTGTAAAACGGGTATTATTCGCGAATGTGTAATTTTCGCGTTTTTCGCGTTTTTAATTTAGCCGCGAACATTACACTTACGCAAATAATAAAATCCATTAGAACCAAAAAAACACCAAAAAAAAGCAAAAAAACACAATAAACAGTTTAGCAATTTTGGCATGCTGTTCTGCATCATACAGTCTATATTCACCGTGTTTTTGTTTACGATTTGTAGAAGTGTTTAATTTATCAACGGCATCATTGGCGGTCTGTGTCGATTGAACTTCTTCGATCGTTAAACACGTTGAAGGGTCAGGTAAACCAATGGTTTCAGGTTTGTCCGAGCTTTTTTTAACCACTGCAAAACTGAACCTGCCATAACGCTAAATGTGGTTGATTTTTGGAACAGACATTCTTACTGGTATTGTTAAGCTATGAATAAACATTTTGAAATTAGTATAATGAGCCATTTTTAATTGGCCAATCAAAATAAGGGACACAAATGGTTTTGTAAACTTCCGGAAAAACGTTATCGACAAGTGACAAAAACAAAAGAGGCGAGACGTTTTTAACAACCGGTGTTTAAACATTAAAACAAGATTACTAATACAAGTGTTTGTCTTTATTTCACACTTTCTGGAGATCTGATTGAACCACATCCTGGATTACTTTCATTAATTGTATACACAGTGTGGTCGCCGCTGGACATGTGGCTGCAGCACTTAGCGGAGTCGCTCAGAAAGGGATAATATTACGTATACCTCTGTTGACCACTCTAGTATCGATTTAATGTTATGTACCAAAGTATAGTTTTGTACGTGTTAGTAATTTAAAAAACAAACAAACAAAAAACAAAAAACAAAAACCATGACACCGCGAAAATTAAAAACCGCGAACTGCCTGCATTTTTGATATCGCGAAAATTTACTGCCGCAAATAATACCCGTTTTACAGTATGCAAATTTTTATTTTTTTAAAAAGTCTCCTACCGGAGGGGACTATAGGTTTTTGTCTACCTGTCTGTCCAACCTTCTGTCTCACAATGCCTTGAGATACTGAGCTGATATTTTGTGCATAGCTTTATCATGTACTGTTACAGAAAACAAAAATGACTTTCATGGCAATTTACCCATTTTTGACAGTTATGGTCCGTGTACTTAAGAAATATGAAAATCTGTGTTCCAGACTGGGTTTTAGCAATGCCTCAAGATATTGAGCTGAAATATTGTGGATACGTTTATCATGTTCTGCTTTAGATCAATACTATAAATTACCTGTTTACATGCAAGTGTTATCTGGGCATCGGGGTTGCGTATCTTGTGTCCCTCGTCCAACACAACATAATGCCAGTTGCAACGTAGCACAGTTTCTTGGTGCTGCACAAGGGTGTTGAATGATGTGACTAGAACACCACCAAATTTTGAAATAGAGTGTATCAGATCTGACTGAAAAAAGAATTAACAACTGACAAGAGTGCAATGTAAATACTAGTAAAATATAGTTTTGACAAAATGAATTAAGAAAAGGCACTGCTCTGTTGTGGTACTTTTTCTCTAAGGTTACTTTCCAGTGATATTTTGCAGACATAATTTGCTCTGATAACACTAAGTTTCTTTCAAGCAATGTTTGATAACATTGATGTCAATAAAGCAATTAATAACAAAACTGACATTAGCTGTTATAAAATCACTATAGAGAGCATAAGGAAATATAAATAGTATGAACTCTCTTTAACCTTCTGACTACTGGATTAATTTTTGACAAAAACCATGATGAGGGGAACAAATTTATAATAATAATAATATTAATAATAATGTTCAAATGCGAATCGGTAAGTATTATTTTTGTGGGTTTTTATATTTTAGATCAGTTAATGTTAATAAAGCTGCATTTACTTATGCACATTTGTGGCTACATGTCCAGTATTTAAGGCTATTATTCCCAATAACTGTGTGTACTGACCAGCATGATTCATATCCCAATATTTCGTTACTTTCATTTTTGGTAAAATGGTCAAATTTATTATCACATTAGATGTTACAATCAGCTAACAATTCCTGAAAATTACCGTGATGTTCTGCCATTGCTGTCAAGCGAAAACATTTGTCGAAAATCACTTTTTCAACTCAAAATTCCCATGTATTTCTCATGCAAAAACAAAAAACCAAAGTGGCCATTATCATGATTAGTCTCGATCAATGTTGTTCTATTAGTATTTCTGCTCAGTGCCATGTGCAAAATGGCGGGAAATATGAATTAGTGTACTGTATGCAGTATACACTGTGTTGGCTTGTGTGACCTTGGGCGAGATATCTTGCCTGAAGTAGTCAGAAGGTAAATTATTACAATTGTACAACCAAAGGCAACACTTACCGTGACCCTCCCCAGAATTAAAAACCAACCCGTACCTTAATAATGTATTTTATTATAGAGTTGAATACCAATTTATTGGTTTCCTTAGGAAAAATGTTAAAGTTTGTTTTGATTAAAAACATTAATAAAGCACCCTCATTAATTGATCACCAGCTACTGGGTGTTAAAAAATATAGTCTTCACAAAAAACATACTACATTTTTATATATATTAGCAGCAAGGGATCTTTCATCTGCACTTTCCCAGACAATATACCACATACCACTGCCTTTGATATACCAGTTGTGGGGCCCTGGTTGGGACAAGAAAAACCCCAATGGGGTCCACCGAGCAACCCACAACCCTCAGGTGAGCACTTTACTGAAGGAGGTAAATCCCTGCTCCATCTCAGTTCTCTTTTGATATAAGTGTAATAGTATAACCAGCATGACCAAACTGTTATACAAGCTTGTGTGTCGTACTGATTTTACGATAACGAGTGTCAGGATTTTTGTATTGCCGGAGCGAAAGCGAGGGTAATACATTAATCCTGACACAAGTTTCGTAAAATAAGTACAACTCACAAACAAGTGTAATAATTTCTTTATTATCCATATTAGTATTGTTAGTTTTGTTATGAATAACAAGGACCATTTCAAAATGTTTCAATACAACTAGAAGACCACAATTAAATGACGTCATATTTCTCATACACAGTTGGAGCTTGGATTGGAGAAGATTATGACGTCACTTCCCAAAATGACGTCATTACACTAGTTATTACATGTGTGCTTCATATTATTGTTATTAACTTGGTTATGTTGAACCAAGTGGATAACCAAGTGGAACTTACCTCACTCCCAGAGTGTGCACCAGATGAGTGAAGAATGGCTACACGGAAAGGTGGCCACCATTTGTGGAACTCTTGGACCCACTGATGCATGACCGTCGTCGGACAGACAATTATACATGGTCCTAGTCCAACGAAACTGAAAGTACAATGTCCTGACATGCATTTTGACGACTTAATTTAATCAGTGTTTATTTCACCAACTGTCACAATCTCATATTTAACACACAGCTAAACATAGTTATCTCAGTGTTGTAGGGACAGAATCAAATTGCTTGAGATAACAGTAGCTCAAGGAAGCATAATTATTGTAGATGTTAGTGAAAATAATACCATGGGATAATTTCCTAACCTCAAGATACCCTGTGCGGTGAGATAACAGGTAAAAAAATAATTACACTTGAGTGTACTTTACTAATGCTAACATAAACTTAACTTTAACAGACGTGTCTGTTTTTACTATCAACTGCTGTGACTAAACTACACCGTATACCAGCTTCCATTTTAAGCAGGGTCTTTTTTCTTTCAATTATTTCAGTTTAGCTTGGTGTGAAAACAAAAGGAAAAGTGCTTTGGAAATAACAACAATGTTCATTTTGTATATGCAATCTGTAGAAACATTGTTAATACATAAATAACAACATGTTCTTTGTTATTATTTTACTTACGGCATATTTCTGCATCGTAGTTTGCTACACTTTAGACCTGCGAGGAAAACAATCATTTGAATGGTTTTACCAAGTCCCATTTCATCCCCCACAATTCCTCCAGACTCCTGGCAATGTAATTCCCACAGCCACTGTACTCCCGTCTTCTGATAACTGGAAATAAAATATACTCAGTCTCTCAATATTATACGTCAAAATGTTTACTGCCATAAAGAAAAGAAAAACATTAATGTTTTATTTAACAACACACTTACCACACTTTATCTTACATGTCAAACACACTCTTTTCAATTAACAGCAAGCTTATAAAAATTCTAAAATTCTAAAATTTTATTAGTTTGTTGAAACAGCCTTAGAGAATTCATAAATTGTTTCAATAAGCGACTGAATGTTAATGCTAAACTTGAATTTTAATTTGTTAAAATTCAATAAAAAATTAAAATTACTTCTTTTTTTTTTAGAAATATCTATGGTTTGTAGAGAAGCCTTGTATCAAGTTTCAGAACTCTCCAGTTAAAACTGTATGAGTTTAATTATTTTAAATTTAATGAAGATATAACAAATTTAGAAATCTCTGTTAATTTGTAAAAACTGACCTAGAGGATTTCCTATATTTCAGAATGATGTAATCAAAACTCTTGAAGGGGAAAGACTTTTTTTAAATGAAAAGTGTTAAACTTCATTTTAAATTTGTTACAATTTAATAAAACTTTACTAGCTTGAGACATTGCCCTAGAACATCCCTGTACCAAGTTTTAGAATGTTCCAATCACAATTCTTGAAGAAGAAATGTTGACCGATAGACACCAGTATGAGAAAAGCTCTGATGATGAATGTCATAGTGGAGTTAAAGGGAGTATGTTCTGTATAGCCGTAAAAATGTTGGTATATGTGAACCGACTAATATTCCTTTCTTTCCATTAACTAGTAAGAAAGTTGTTCTGGAGATGGCCCTTTAAATTGTCACAATTGTCCAATTACTACGTGAGAAATTATGTACCTGCGCAACTCAACAAACATCTTAAAGTCTGTCACAAGTTGGAAGATTTGGTTATAACATTGTATTTTTATGTGACCTAAATAAGGAGAGCAAAAGACTTCAAGAGAATGACAGCTCATCACTGACATAAAACAGAACTGGATTGTGTATTTTAAATGCTTAAATATTACAAAAATATTTTAGAGACTGCAACTTTAGAAATGAATGAAGCAACATTCACTCAAATAAGGTTTTGGAGAATTCAACAGTAACTTTCTTTAAAGGAACATGTAGCGCAAATCTAATAAAGGCCAATTTATCTCACCATTATCTCTATTATCTTCTTTTTGTAGTCTGGCCTGTCAGTGTGTGAAAATAATACTATAACACATTTTGTCTAGTTTATAAATGAGCCACAAAATTACCTATGATGTCTGAAACAACTTACTTGTACAGTTTACTCCAGATTTTGCCAGGAATCTTGAGTCCTCCTTCAAACTCCTTATCCTCCATATCAGACTCAAAGCCATTCTGTTCGCACTCATATTTATTCAATAAATCAGTCTTGTGCTGCTCTCTGTAAATGTAGAGCACAGTATTTATTGCAATGATAGAAAACAAAAAGGAAACGGAAAGATGTATGATTTAACTAATTAAGATTCTTGATATGTAATCAATCAGATTGGTAGAGCACAAATTATAATTTTTTGATAATACAGATCATTGGCACAAAACAATTAACGATACATGAAATTATTTGAACGTAACTGTTCCTTTATCGTTTCTTAGCAAATGTAATTAATTAAAACCTGAATGTAATTTTTTTTTTAAAATGTGCATGGCATGAACACACAGGGGTGCAGAAAGTACTACTTCACACACAAAACGTTAAAATTTGGATGGAGTTAAACAATATAACCTCTAGTCCGATAGACAACCCTCCTTTTTCTGACTGCAAATGAAGCAACCGGATGACTACAAATATTAATCCGACTTTTTCTAACAGAGTGATATTGAAAAGCTGTAGTTGATCACCAGAAAATCTAATGTAAACTTCAGTTTGAAAGCAGATATATGAAAATATAATTTTTATATCCTACTGAGAAATGACAGACTAGTAGAAATTCCATTAGTCCAGTAAATGTTGGTTTGTACTGATCTGGTGAACTAGTAATTTAAGATATTTTTCATTTCTGCACCCATGTACATATGTGCAGCTAGTAACCTGGATTCACATTTCCAGGAAACAGAGATAAACATAAAAACTTACTGTTGAGGTAAAAACAAAAAGTTGACTCCATTGTCAGAAAGGTAACGTCTATATCTGACCTTTCTATTCTGTAATGGTGAGATAAAAACTGTCAAAAACTACGTACTTCAACCGTTTGTTGTAAAACTTCTCATCACCATCATCTCTCGTCTTCCTCACAGATGAACGAGTATTTTTAGTTTTTTTCCGAGAAGGAACATAGTCATTATCAGTGTATGGTGGTAACTTGTTAGTCTGCAAGACCCTTTTTTTCACTTGCTTTTTGACTGTAAATAAAACAGAAAACTCTTAAATGATATATTTAAGTTATAATGATCATAGACACAAATGTAAACATAATCAAAATAAACCTTAACGTGATCTCAATGTTGACAGTGAAATGGCCATGATGAATGTAGACCTTGAAATAAAGCAGCAAGGGCTGATAAAAAATTCAGTCCTCCGAGTTTGGCTCCAGATCAACATTGGAATTACTTGCAAGGTCGCCAGGAAGCCAGTTAATCCCTGAATCAATCCTTTTAAACTGTATGGAAGAATAGGTTGAATTTTAGTTGCATCAATTTATGAGCAGAAATATGCATGTACCTAATTGACTTATAGTTATCCTACTATATTCCTTTATATTCTTACACAATACATATAACAATTCAAACTTACCAACATCCTCAAATTCATCAGAGTCATATTCCATCTTCCATTCATGTTTATCGGGTAGGTATTCATCATCACTACTCACTTGCATGTCATTATCAGAATATGTGTCTTCATCATTCTCAGTGGCACATTGAGGTAATCTGTGATCTTGTTTCTGCTGTTGATTCTCCCATGAATATACTTTTTTATCACTACTGTTAATGAGATTTGGTCTGTTCTGCTTAAATTTCTTTGAAGGACTCTCAGAAGAACCATCTTCAATTGATTTTGACAACCTTTTCTTAACTAAAGGTTTAATCAATGTTTGGGAGGATTTCTTTACCACTTTACATTTTATGGTAGATGGCAAATCTTTTTCAGACAAGAATTTTTCAAAATCCGACATCTGAGATGTACATGGTTGTGGTGGTTTGTCTTCAGTTGGAAGAATCGGTTTCGCTGTTTCATCATTCTTAATTAGTGTGCCAAATGGAGTCATGTGTCCAAGTCGTATCAAGCGGTCTCTCTCTTTTTCTTCTTCCAATTTATTGGTGGACATAAAGTCAGCACTGTCTTCATCTGAAAAAGCAGCAATATTCATTTAAAATCTTACAAGTTTGTATCTTCATTTCAAACATTTCAAACAAATCTTATCTGCGAAAATAATACTCATAAATCACAACAACCTCGATTCAGGAGTGTTAACGCTGGAGCCTTTTAGCTAAAAAGCAATTTTAAAGCTGGATTTTCAAAAAGTTGTATAACATTGAAATAGTCTTTATTGGAAATGAAAACACACAGAAAATAATGTCTTCTTCTGGTACTTGACTACAACTTGGCAAAAACAATTTTTGTTTAGTTTTAACTTTACTCTGTTATAAATTTAACCTTAAATACATTAAACATTTTAACATTAAAAACTAATTCAAGCAACAAAAAATAATGTAATAATTGCACAACCTTCTTCATCTGCGGATTGACTATTGCTTTCTGCTGGAACACCATAGAGCTTTATTTGCAGATACCTGCGCCGGGCTTTCAACTTTTTAAGTTGGTTCAACTGAAATATATATATAAGACATATTACATGCCAAATTACATTTCCTAACATACAATTCTCATTCAACATTGGATATAATAGTACAACTGGTTAGCCAAGAATAAAAATAACAATATTATGTTAAACTTCATGTTCTCATTCAGCATTCTAAACGGGTATTGGATGAATTAGATCTTTATATTACCAAAACAATCTAAACTATAAAACTATACATCAACAATATTGCCAAATATGAGTGTTTGGGGGGGGAGGGTACAGTACTCATTTTAATATTTAAAACAACAAAACCAAACCAAACCAAATCACAATTGCTATTCAGTTAACTATAATGTGAGACTATGTATCATACTATAACCCCTTGTAATAATACTGCAGAAAACATTTTCTAAAAACACACACATGTATACCTTGTTGTTTTTTGATCGCCAAACAGCATCATATTTCCTCTTAACCTCACCAAAGCATGTTTCAGAAACTTGAAATGAAGCCAGTACTTTGTTAATATGCTTAATTTCCTTCTCTGTTGTGCTATAAAATAAAACACAATCTTAAAAGATTCTTATTTTAAAACAGCACAGGTTAGAGTATTAATCATCGCAAAGGATTTATTTACAAGAGAGCATGCAATGATACTTGAAACCATACCATGTACTGTTTGATTTTTTTTATGTATGTAATATCTCAAAACAGTTTTACATGCTTGTAAAATGTGTGTATTTTAAGTTTTGTTTTGTGAATTATAATGGTCATTGTTAAAATGTCATTGGAAATATTACAGTGATAACCATTTGGCCCGCATCCCATGAATGTTTCTATACTTGATGTTATCAAAATATAGTGTCAATACATATTACCTTTTCACTAATGCATGTATGGTGCAGCAAAGAAAGGTTGACTGAATTAGTGAATAGTGATTTTTCTACGTGTTAAATACAGAATACTACATGAGCGGCAATTAGATACCATTTATCTTATGAGTTGTTTAAAAACATATCTACGAGCAAAAATGAATTGGATACATTTTTAAACAACGAGTTGTAAGATAAATGGTATCTATTTCCTACATATCTTTAAAAAACAGTTTTAAAATAAATTTAAACGCCTTTTCCAACGAAAACCTATGTACAGCCTTAGCGCTTATAGTTAATTTATGAGCCACAGACAAGTCAATTTCAGGATAACTTGTACGTCACAGGAAGGAAATGTTTTATTTAACAATGCACTCAACGTATTTTATTTACGGTTATATGTCAGACATATGGTTAAGGATTACACAGAGTAATCAATTCGACCATGCTTTTTTTTCATTGGATGGTATGGCATTGGTGACCTGGTCATCACCTAGGAGCAGCCAGTTGTGTCTTTAAAATGTTATCACACATATGTGTTAATACTATGTGTGTTACAAAAATAATGAATGATGTTTATACCAACATGTGTATAGGTAGCACTAAACCAAATAACTTCCGGCTGGGTCAAAGTTAGAGGTGCACCAAAGAGAAGTTAACACCACAAGTCCTGTGGTTGGTGATAAATGTGAGTGTGTTGGCTGTAAAAAAAAGTAATTTCATCTGGGCAAAAAATGTATGCAATTTTATTTTATCTAGTACCACTGTGTCAAGTAGCCTTGTGCTTGAAACATGTATTGGGTACCTGTAAAAAAAAGTACTCAAATTTTGTGCGGAACTAGGGTAATCATAGACGCTATCCATTATCTCTGAAATGAGCAGCTTGAACCCCAATTTTTTCTGATTCATTTTAAGGGTGAAGGGCATTAGCATTTATATCTGTGGTGTTTATGTTTCAAGATTGATACACTACAGGTAGGAGTTTTAGCCACATATGTTACTATTGTTGTTTATGGGATTTGATTTGGTAGTATACACCCTGTAAGAAGAAAAATGTGCTTAACAACCCCTGCAATTGCCACGGCAATTGGCAATGCTGTAGAGACTGCTGTGGATTTTTTAATTCTCTGCATCACTTTTTTGCTTTGGACTATATTCAGGTTTTTCTTAATGGTATGATTTTTTGCCGTGGACATTTTCTTAATTGCAGGGGTTGTACAATGACAGAAAACTCAAAACAGTCACTTAATTAATAACCAGACATGTGCATATTAAAAAACCCATTAAATCCAAGCCAATATCATAATAAAACAAATATATACTACTGCATTCTTCTATTCAAAAATTTAACTTACATGTGCATTTACATTTGAATGATAAAATAGTTAATACAACATTCTGCTATATAATATAACTACATCAGAAGGCACTCTTATTTTAACCTACTGTTTGGTTTTGATATTTTTAAACTAAAATATTATTACATTTTTATAAACATTTTACCTGTAACTCTCATCAACAGACTTCAACTCCTTCTGCAGTATTTTTTTGAGTCGGTGTTCTTCTTCAATGGCCAGGGCTTTGTCCACTTGGGCCATAACACCTATTAAATAAAACCACACTTTGTATCTAACATGCATTTATTAACCTCAATGATAGTTTCTTACACCTTACACAAACATAATATTCTTACATGTAGGGTCATAACACCTATTAAATAAAACAACACGTTGTACATTTTCTTATACAAGCATAATATTCTTACATGTAGGGCTTACATACATAAAATACAAAGCTATCACATACACAAATCATTAAAGCCTTTACATTAATTAAGGTTTTAGACAGCCATACACTGAAGACATTTAGTTTAAATGTACATGACCTTGCACTGTCATTATATTCATACTTATAGCCTAATAAACAAAATGAACAAATTTAAAGATAGTATATTTATAATATTAGACAATAATAATATCTGGCTGGTGGGCATGAAAGTTACAATACATGGCTGCAACAAAATATGACTCAAGAAGATCATGTACAAAACGGAAGAAAACCTGTCAGCCATTCCATGTTTCAAAAGCATACATTTCGGCTATTGTAACATCCTCATAAAAATACCAACGTTCTTCTGTTTATTTCCTACAAATACTGAAGATTATATTCTTTCTGCAGAGCAAAAACATGGTTATTTCAATTGTATCCACAATCTTTGATGATTACAGATCTATTGTTGCCAATTTTGTCATCGATCAAGGATTGAATTAGTCATGATTCAAAAAAAAATTAAATATCAAAACTATTTCACTTTTAACAAGACATTATGGGAATTATTCATTTTGTTAAGGATATTGATCACAGCTTAAGCTTAAATTTATAACTTCATAATTGTTGGTGTTATTTTATTATATTTACATCTTAAGTGTTGTTATATTTATATCGCCTTTATGAAAACAAAACTGCAAACTAAATATATGAAAAGAAAGAAATGTTTTATTTAACGATGCACTCAACACATTTTATATACGGTTATAAGGACCACACAAATATTGAGAGAGGAAACCCGCTGCCGCTACTTCATGGGCTACTTTTTTCGATTAGCAGCAAAGGATCTTTTATATGCACCATCCCACAGACAAGGTAGTACATACCATGGTCTTTGATATACCAGTCCTGGTGCACTGACTGGAAGAAGAAATAGCCCAACAGGCCCACCGACGGGGATCAATCACAGACCGACCACACATTGAGAGAGTGCCATACCACTGGACTACGTCCCGCCCCACACTAAATATATGATGCTAAAATGTGACCGATTCCTTTTAACTGAGATTAAATACCTTGTTCAAATTCAGCCTGGTTGAAAACATTGAGACCCAAACGTTCGAGCTCTGCAGCTGCATTGTCTTCGAGTGATGCTTGTGGAATTAACCCAGTGTCCACGTGAAAAGGGTTGGCATCAGTTGATCCAGAATCGACAGGAGTCACCATGGGCACTGCATCATTTAATGTGACGGCATCATGACCACCACTACTTGAACTGCTGCTATCGGGAAGTTCAAGTACCGGTATATCCATTTTATCCATGATGATGTACAAACCAAATCTGAAAATCTAAATATCTGCTATGTTAGTACAAAATTATTTGTATATATGTGAATCATTTATAAAAATATTTTTTACTCTGTGTGTGTGTATATGTATCAAAGTCAATGGGAAATTGACGTCATTCTAATACCAATGTCATTCATATTCCAAAACAGTTTTCAATATGCATGGCGTAGGAAGATTTGTTTCAGTGAAAACATAAACATCTTTTTAGTGTATATCAGTGTTTATAAACAGACAATTAACCACCATTTTATTAATATTTCTTTGCTTCAAAACTGGCTACCATGTAGCAAATTTTCCTGCATGGGCCTCGTGAACTTTAGCAAGCATCAAGCGTAAATATTAACTATGTAACATGTTTCGGTGAGTGAAATGTTTAGTCGTACCGTATAGCTTACAACCAGAACTTTCCAAAATAATAATTATTCAATATTTTATCAAAACATGTGTTGTTCAATTTATAAAAATTATTTTAAATATTTTATGACAAATTACAAAATGCATGGGAATCCTTGCAAAAGTATGTACTGTTAAACTATATTTTAAAAATTACAATTAAACATGTTATATTTATTTTGTATGAAGCAAAAACAATGGTTCTGGAATTCATGAATTTGTAAAAAAAATATTTACTATAGTCTGTCCCACAGGGAACACTTTTTTTCATGTAAGTCATTTAGTTCTGAGCAGATTGTTTTCTAAATTGGACACAAAATGGTTTTATTTTTTTTATTTCCTTAACATTTTTACGTCAAACCAAAATGAAATTGCTTTTTTAAAAAACAACACACTTTTGTTGGATGGGACGGACTATAAACGGGGTAGTTCACCAAGGTAAACATCTACGGTCCGTTTTTTAACATTTTGACATTTATGTTACGACACAGCAATAAACATCACAATAATAAATATCGTGCCGGAGACGTTGATCTTGAACTATAAACGGGGTTACTTCCTCTGAATCTTTTTTGGTTTTGTTATCGTTTAAAAAGTTAGTCACAAAGTGGTCAATTTTTTTCATTTATTATCAATTACAATTTGAAAGTTGTCCCATCAGTTAAACATCAGTCATTCAAGTGTCCACGGTAAAATTACGACAAGTTGTGCAACTCCTCTCGTCAGTCGTTTTCACAGTGACAATCACTGACAATTTTGCGTTACGAACACTTTAAGTGACAAGTCGGTTTAGTGGGCATGGCCCAAGGACAATTCTAAGAACAATGAAATTATGTGTGAAAAATACACGGTATCGTACCGGAAGACGATGTGCTTTATTACAAAATTACATTTCATAACTCAAGCGTTTGGAACAAAGTCGCCACCATTTTTCTTCTTTTTTTTTCTTCTCTTTTAAATTCCTCCGATTCTTGGAGACCTAGGGACACTTTCTCTCTATTATTATAAAGGAATCATAAATTATGATCCATGAAACTTGTACCATTTGTTATGGGCATATGACCTCCTCCTTATATCTGAAACCTCACAAGGCCTACAGGAATGTCTTAACAGGCTTGATGACTTCTGTAAGTTATGGCACCTAAATATAAACCATTCAAAATCAAATTTTATAATCATACAAAAAGGGAAAAGCCCAACAACAACTAAACTCTACCTAAATAACAATGAAATTTTTCAAACAAATGTATACACTTATCTGGGTTGCACTATTATTTCAACTGGAAACTTTACTGAAACAAAAAATGTACTTAGTAATAACGGATCAAAAGCACTCGTTAGATTACACCAAGCTTTCTCGGGTGTAAATCCACCCCCACATATATATAATCAGTTACTGTTTGATACACTAATTAAACCTATTCTACTTTATAAGTTCTCGGAAGTATGGGGCACGGAACAAAAGAAACACAACCAATACAAATTCTTTGACATATTAGAGTCTGAACCCTTTGAAAAAATACATATAAAATTCTGTAAAATTAATCTTCAAGTCCCACGAAACAGTGTTAACATTGCCTGCAGAAGTAAAATGGGGCGCTACCCATAAATAACATACATACAAATATTTGTAAATATTTTATTTACCTAGAAAATGTAGAAGAATCAAGATCTATATTGTATGATGCAGTATCCTGTAGCAAAGAGCTACAAACACAACACAAAATAGGCTGGCATGCTTATTTACAAGATATGCTTGATAGTAACATCATTGACCAAAATCTATTAACTAACGCTAAAATTCATTCAAAACCGAACTGTAGCTACGTAAGCAAAATCCTTGATGATAGATCTGATATTACGAACACTTTAAAATTAAGCTACAGAACTCTGAAAAGCTGCTAATATTTAAACATATTAAAAACAAATATGGAATGGCAAATTACTTGAAATATATAAAAAAAAATACTCATTTTAGACAAGCTCTTACTAATCTACGTCTGTGCGCTCACAGAATAGCTAGGCTATAGAGAGTGGACGTCATAGGAATATCCCATCTAAATGAGCGTATCTGCCGGCTGTGTCAACAACAACCAGAATATGAGATGCATTATTTAACTAAATGTCCAATAAATATACATTTAAGAAAAATACTATATTATAATGTCGGTCAAATATAAAATACATTTCTGTTTGAACTGGAAAAAATTGTTTTCCTTCTTGACAGCTCAGAACAGGTATCTCCAATTGTTGGCCAATTCTGTTATGAAATGTTCAACCATAGGCAAAATGAACTTACCAGACCCTCTATTACAACACCAACCTGAATTAACACATATACACACTACATACATATACGTGTACATATCGTATACATATTACATGTATATAATCATTGCCATCATTACTAATACTATATATCTGATTTAACCCCTGTACGTTCTTATTATGTTCAATGTATGCCATGCCATTTTATATGATCCATATATAAAATAAATGATTTGAATTTGATATAACACGAGTAAATAAGATAATTTATATAGTCATGTACATAATTATAAGTGCAAATAAGATAATGTTTTGTACATAATCTACAAGGTTCAAATTATTTATTATTTATAAATAAATACATTTTCTTATTTATAATAATTATTAGTATCAATCAGTATTGTTTGGGTTGTCCTAATAGCCTACTTCATTGAAAAGACTAAAACTGGATTTTACCTTCCAATTCATAGTAGTCCAAGGTAGACGTATTTTAAAAATTGATGTACGATTCGGACTACTTCCCAGTAATTCCGTACGTAACAAAAACTATAAAATAAATAATCAAGTTTGAGTTCACCACTACAAAGTTTACCACGACCAGAATCATGTTGAATATAGCCAACAAGAAAATGTATTTGATATGAAAAACTGTTAGTCGAAATTAGCCCGAGTTCTCTGACGGTAAGAGAGCTATAGTCCATCCCACAGGGAACGCCTTTTTCATACTATGGAATTTACTATAAGTTATTTATTTCTGAGCCGATTGTTTATATATATAATATATATATATATATATATATATATATATATATATATATATATATATATATATATATATATACACACACGATTCGGTGCCACAGGTTCGAGTCCCAGCAACGGCATGGGACAATTTGTGAGGCCAGAAAGGATTTAATTATCCCCTGCGCCAGTGCGTTAATATCTATGTATGTAAAAGTCAACCTCGACATACATACAATATATAGATATTCATACATCAATACATACTAGCCAGTGCCAGGTCTGCCCACTGTTTCATGCACGTAAGCAGGATCGACCGCGTAGATTGTAGGCCCCATGCATATGGTTGAGTTAAAGAACTTCCTTTTTATGGAAGCTTCGATAGCTCAGAGCGTATCGTGGTTAGTCTTGCAATTTGCGGGCGATTCGGTGCCACAGGTTCGAGTCCCAGCAATGGCATGGGACAATTTGTGAGGCCAGAAAGGATTTAATTATCTCCTACGCCAGTGCGTTAATATCTATGTATGTAACAGTCAACCTCGACATACATACAATATATAGATATTCATACATCAATACATACTAGCCAGTGCCAGGTCTGCCCACTGTTTGATGCACGTAAGCTGGATCGACCGCGTAGATTGTAGGCCCCATGCATATGGTTGAGTTAAAGAACTTCCTTTTTATCGAAGCTTCGATAGCTCAGAGCGTATCGTGGTTAGTCTTGCAATTTGCGGGCGATTCGGTGCCACAGGTTCGAGTCCCAGCAACGGCATGGGACAATTTGTGAGGCCAGAAAGGATTTAATTATCCCCTGCGCCAGTGCGTTAATATCTATGTATGTAACAGTCAACCTCGACATACATACAATATATAGATATTCATACATCAATACGTGGTTAGTCTTGCAATTTGCGGGCGATTCGGTGCCACAGGTTCGAGTCCCAGCAATGGCATGGGACAATTTGTGAGGCCAGAAAGGATTTAATTATCTCCTACGCCAGTGCGTTAATATCTATGTATGTAACAGTCAACCTCGACATACATACAATATATAGATATTCATACATCAATACATACTAGCCAGTGCCAGGTCTGCCCACTGTTTCATGCACGTAAGCGGGATCGACCGCGTAGATTGTAGGCCCCATGCATATGGTTGAGTTAAAGAACTTCCTTTTTATGGAAGCTTCGATAGCTCAGAGCGTATCGTGGTTAGTCTTGCAATTTGCGGGCGATTCGGTGCCACAGGTTCGAGTCCCAGCAATGGCATGGGACAATTTGTGAGGCCAGAAAGGATTTAATTATCCCCTGCGCCAGTGCGTTAATATCTATGTATGTAACAGTCAACCTCGACATACATACAATATATAGATATTCATACATCAATACGTGGTTAGTCTTGCAATTTGCGGGCGATTCGGTGCCACAGGTTCGAGTCCCAGCAATGGCATGGGACAATTTGTGAGGCCAGAAAGGATTTAATTATCTCCTACGCCAGTGCGTTAATATCTATGTATGTAACAGTCAACCTCGACATACATACAATATATAGATATTCATACATCAATACATACTAGCCAGTGCCAGGTCTGCCCACTGTTTCATGCACGTAAGCGGGATTGACCGCGTAGATTGTAGGCCCCATGCATATGGTTGAGTTAAAGAACTTCCTTTTTATGGAAGCTTCGATAGCTCAGAGCGTATCGTGGTTAGTCTTGCAATTTGCGGGCGATTCGGTGCCACAGGTTCGAGTCCCAGCAATGGCATGGGACAATTTGTGAGGCCAGAAAGGATTTAATTATCTCCTACGCCAGTGCGTTAATATCTATGTATGTAACAGTCAACCTCGACATACATACAATATATAGATATTCATACATCAATACATACTAGCCAGTGCCAGGTCTGCCCACTGTTTATATGAGTTGCCACGGCATGCACGTAAGCCGGATCGACCGCGTAGATTGTAGGCCCCATGCATATGGTTGAGTTAAAGAACTTCCTTTTTATGGAAGCTTCGATAGCTCAGAGCGTATCGTGGTTAGTCTTGCAATTTGCGGGCGATTCGGTGCCACAGGTTCGAGTCCCAGCAACGGCATGGGACAATTTGTGAGGCCAGAAAGGATTTAATTATCCCCTGCGCCAGTGCGTTAATATCTATGTATGTAACAGTCAACCTCGACATACATACAATATATAGATATTCATACATCAATACGTGGTTAGTCTTGCAATTTGCGGGCGATTCGGTGCCACAGGTTCGAGTCCCAGCAATGGCATGGGACAATTTGTGAGGCCAGAAAGGATTTAATTATCTCCTACGCCAGTGCGTTAATATCTATGTATGTAACAGTCAACCTCGACATACATACAATATATAGATATTCATACATCAATACATACTAGCCAGTGCCAGGTCTGCCCACTGTTTGATGCACGTAAGCGGGATCGACCGCGTAGATTGTAGGCCCCATGCATATGGTTGAGTTAAAGAACTTCCTTTTTATGGAAGCTTCGATAGCTCAGAGCGTATCGTGGTTAGTCTTGCAATTTGCGGGCGATTCGGTGCCACAGGTTCGAGTCCCAGCAACGGCATGGGACAATTTGTGAGGCCAGAAAGGATTTAATTATCCCCTGCGCCAGTGCGTTAATATCTATGTATGTAACAGTCAACCTCGACATACATACAATATATAGATATTCATACATCAATACGTGGTTAGTCTTGCAATTTGCGGGCGATTCGGTGCCACAGGTTCGAATCCCAGCAATGGCATGGGACAATTTGTGAGGCCAGAAAGGATTTAATTATCTCCTACGCCAGTGCGTTAATATCTATGTATGTAACAGTCAACCTCGACATACATACAATATATAGATATTCATACATCAATACATACTAGCCAGTGCCAGGTCTGCCCACTGTTTCATGCACGTAAGCGGGATTGACCGCGTAGATTGTAGGCCCCATGCATATGGTTGAGTTAAAGAACTTCCTTTTTATGGAAGCTTCGATAGCTCAGAGCGTATCGTGGTTAGTCTTGCAATTTGCGGGCGATTCGGTGCCACAGGTTCAAGTCCCAGCAATGGCATGGGACAATTTGTGAGGCCAGAAAGGATTTAATTATCCCCTGCGCCAGTGCGTTAATATCTATGTATGTAACAGTCAACCTCGACATACATACAATATATAGATATTCATACATCAATACGTGGTTAGTCTTGCAATTTGCGGGCGATTCGGTGCCACAGGTTCGAGTCCCAGCAATGGCATGGGACAATTTGTGAGGCCAGAAAGGATTTAATTATCTCCTACGCCAGTGCGTTAATATCTATGTATGTAACAGTCAACCTCGACATACATACAATATATAGATATTCATACATCAATACATACTAGCCAGTGCCAGGTCTGCCCACTGTTTCATGCACGTAAGCGGGATCGACCGCGTAGATTGTAGGCCCCATGCATATGGTTGAGTTAAAGAACTTCCTTTTTATGGAAGCTTCGATAGCTCAGAGCGTATCGTGGTTAGTCTTGCAATTTGCGGGCGATTCGGTGCCACAGGTTCGAGTCCCAGCAATGGCATGGGACAATTTGTGAGGCCAGAAAGGATTTAATTATCTCCTACGCCAGTGCGTTAATATCTATGTATGTAACAGTCAACCTCGACATACATACAATATATAGATATTCATACATCAATACATACTAGCCAGTGCCAGGTCTGCCCACTGTTTGATGCACGTAAGCCGGATCGACCGCGTAGATTGTAGGCCCCATGCATATGGTTGAGTTAAAGAACTTCCTTTTTATGGAAGCTTCGATAGCTCAGAGCGTATCGTGGTTAGTCTTGCAATTTGCGGGCGATTCGGTGCCACAGGTTCGAGTCCCAGCAATGGCATGGGACAATTTGTGAGGCCAGAAAGGATTTAATTATCTCCTACGCCAGTGCGTTAATATCTATGTATGTAACAGTCAACCTCGACATACATACAATATATAGATATTCATACATCAATACATACTAGCCAGTGCCAGGTCTGCCCACTGTTTGATGCACGTAAGCCGGATCGACCGCGTAGATTGTAGGCCCCATGCATATGGTTGAGTTAAAGAACTTCCTTTTTATCGAAGCTTCGATAGCTCAGAGCGTATCGTGGTTAGTCTTGCAATTTGCGGGCGATTCGGTGCCACAGGTTCGAGTCCCAGCAACGGCATGGGACAATTTTGTGAGGCCAGAAAGGATTTAATTATCCCCTGCGCCAGTGCGTTAATATCTATGTATGTAACAGTCAACCTCGACATACATACAATATATAGATATTCATACATCAATACGTGGTTAGTCTTGCAATTTGCGGGCGATTCGGTGCCACAGGTTCGAATCCCAGCAATGGCATGGGACAATTTGTGAGGCCAGAAAGGATTTAATTATCTCCTACGCCAGTGCGTTAATATCTATGTATGTAACAGTCAACCTCGACATACATACAATATATAGATATTCATACATCAATACATACTAGCCAGTGCCAGGTCTGCCCACTGTTTCATGCACGTAAGCGGGATTGACCGCGTAGATTGTAGGCCCCATGCATATGGTTGAGTTAAAGAACTTCCTTTTTATGGAAGCTTCGATAGCTCAGAGCGTATCGTGGTTAGTCTTGCAATTTGCGGGCGATTCGGTGCCACAGGTTCAAGTCCCAGCAATGGCATGGGCCAATTTGTGAGGCCAGAAAGGATTTAATTATCCCCTGCGCCAGTGCGTTAATATCTATGTATGTAACAGTCAACCTCGACATACATACAATATATAGATATTCATACATCAATACGTGGTTAGTCTTGCAATTTGCGGGCGATTCGGTGCCACAGGTTCGAATCCCAGCAATGGCATGGGACAATTTGTGAGGCCAGAAAGGATTTAATTATCTCCTACGCCAGTGCGTTAATATCTATGTATGTAACAGTCAACCTCGACATACATACAATATATAGATATTCATACATCAATACATACTAGCCAGTGCCAGGTCTGCCCACTGTTTCATGCACGTAAGCGGGATTGACCGCGTAGATTGTAGGCCCCATGCATATGGTTGAGTTAAAGAACTTCCTTTTTATGGAAGCTTCGATAGCTCAGAGCGTATCGTGGTTAGTCTTGCAATTTGCGGGCGATTCGGTGCCACAGGTTCGAGTCCCAGCAATGGCATGGGACAATTTGTGAGGCCAGAAAGGATTTAATTATCCCCTGCGCCAGTGCGTTAATATCTATGTATGTAACAGTCAACCTCGACATACATACAATATATAGATATTCATACATCAATACGTGGTTAGTCTTGCAATTTGCGGGCGATTCGGTGCCACAGGTTCGAGTCCCAGCAATGGCATGGGACAATTTGTGAGGCCAGAAAGGATTTAATTATCTCCTACGCCAGTGCGTTAATATCTATGTATGTAACAGTCAACCTCGACATACATACAATATATAGATATTCATACATCAATACATACTAGCCAGTGCCAGGTCTGCCCACTGTTTCATGCACGTAAGCGGGATCGACCGCGTAGATTGTAGGCCCCATGCATATGGTTGAGTTAAAGAACTTCCTTTTTATGGAAGCTTCGATAGCTCAGAGCGTATCGTGGTTAGTCTTGCAATTTGCGGGCGATTCGGTGCCACAGGTTCGAGTCCCAGCAATGGCATGGGACAATTTGTGAGGCCAGAAAGGATTTAATTATCCCCTGCGCCAGTGCGTTAATATCTATGTATGTAACAGTCAACCTCGACATACATACAATATATAGATATTCATACATCAATACATACTAGCCAGTGCCAGGTCTGCCCACTGTTTGATGCACGTAAGCCGGATCGACCGCGTAGATTGTAGGCCCCATGCATATGGTTGAGTTAAAGAACTTCCTTTTTATGGAAGCTTCGATAGCTCAGAGCGTATCGTGGTTAGTCTTGCAATTTGCGGGCGATTCGGTGCCACAGGTTCGAGTCCCAGCAACGGCATGGGACAATTTGTGAGGCCAGAAAGGATTTAATTATCCCCTGCGCCAGTGCGTTAATATCTATGTATGTAACAGTCAACCTCGACATACATACAATATATAGATATTCATACATCAATACGTGGTTAGTCTTGCAATTTGCGGGCGATTCGGTGCCACAGGTTCGAGTCCCAGCAATGGCATGGGACAATTTGTGAGGCCAGAAAGGATTTAATTATCTCCTACGCCAGTGCGTTAATATCTATGTATGTAACAGTCAACCTCGACATACATACAATATATAGATATTCATACATCAATACATACTAGCCAGTGCCAGGTCTGCCCACTGTTTGATGCACGTAAGCCGGATCGACCGCGTAGATTGTAGGCCCCATGCATATGGTTGAATTAAAGAACTTCCTTTTTATGGAAGCTTCGATAGCTCAGAGCGTATCGTGGTTAGTCTTGCAATTTGCGGGCGATTCGGTGCCACAGGTTCGAGTCCCAGCAACGGCATGGGACAATTTGTGAGGCCAGAAAGGATTTAATTATCCCCTGCGCCAGTGCGTTAATATCTATGTATGTAACAGTCAACCTCGACATACATACAATATATAGATATTCATACATCAATACGTGGTTAGTCTTGCAATTTGCGGGCGATTCGGTGCCACAGGTTCGAGTCCCAGCAATGGCATGGGACAATTTGTGAGGCCAGAAAGGATTTAATTATCTCCTACGCCAGTGCGTTAATATCTATGTATGTAACAGTCAACCTCGACATACATACAATATATAGATATTCATACATCAATACATACTAGCCAGTGCCAGGTCTGCCCACTGTTTCATGCACGTAAGCGGGATCGACCGCGTAGATTGTAGGCCCCATGCATATGGTTGAGTTAAAGAACTTCCTTTTTATGGAAGCTTCGATAGCTCAGAGCGTATCGTGGTTAGTCTTGCAATTTGCGGGCGATTCGGTGCCACAGGTTCGAGTCCCAGCAATGGCATGGGACAATTTGTGAGGCCAGAAAGGATTTAATTATCCCCTGCGCCAGTGCGTTAATATCTATGTATGTAACAGTCAACCTCGACATACATACAATATATAGATATTCATACATCAATACGTGGTTAGTCTTGCAATTTGCGGGCGATTCGGTGCCACAGGTTCGAGTCCCAGCAATGGCATGGGACAATTTGTGAGGCCAGAAAGGATTTAATTATCTCCTACGCCAGTGCGTTAATATCTATGTATGTAACAGTCAACCTCGACATACATACAATATATAGATATTCATACATCAATACATACTAGCCAGTGCCAGGTCTGCCCACTGTTTCATGCACGTAAGCGGGATCGACCGCGTAGATTGTAGGCCCCATGCATATGGTTGAGTTAAAGAACTTCCTTTTTATGGAAGCTTCGATAGCTCAGAGCGTATCGTGGTTAGTCTTGCAATTTGCGGGCGATTCGGTGCCACAGGTTCGAGTCCCAGCAATGGCATGGGACAATTTGTGAGGCCAGAAAGGATTTAATTATCTCCTACGCCAGTGCGTTAATATCTATGTATGTAACAGTCAACCTCGACATACATACAATATATAGATATTCATACATCAATACATACTAGCCAGTGCCAGGTCTGCCCACTGTTTGATGCACGTAAGCCGGATCGACCGCGTAGATTGTAGGCCCCATGCATATGGTTGAATTAAAGAACTTCCTTTTTATGGAAGCTTCGATAGCTCAGAGCGTATCGTGGTTAGTCTTGCAATTTGCGGGCGATTCGGTGCCACAGGTTCGAGTCCCAGCAACGGCATGGGACAATTTGTGAGGCCAGAAAGGATTTAATTATCCCCTGCGCCAGTGCGTTAATATCTATGTATGTAACAGTCAACCTCGACATACATACAATATATAGATATTCATACATCAATACGTGGTTAGTCTTGCAATTTGCGGGCGATTCGGTGCCACAGGTTCGAGTCCCAGCAATGGCATGGGACAATTTGTGAGGCCAGAAAGGATTTAATTATCTCCTACGCCAGTGCGTTAATATCTATGTATGTAACAGTCAACCTCGACATACATACAATATATAGATATTCATACATCAATACATACTAGCCAGTGCCAGGTCTGCCCACTGTTTCATGCACGTAAGCGGGATCGACCGCGTAGATTCTAGGCCCCATACATATGGTTGAGTTAAAGAACTTCCTTTTTATGGAAGCTTCGATAGCTCAGAGCGTATCGTGGTTAGTCTTGCAATTTGCGGGCGATTCGGTGCCACAGGTTCGAGTCCCAGCAATGGCATGGGACAATTTGTGAGGCCAGAAAGGATTTAATTATCCCCTGCGCCAGTGCGTTAATATCTATGTATGTAACAGTCAACCTCGACATACATACAATATATAGATATTCATACATCAATACATACTAGCCAGTGCCAGGTCTGCCCACTGTTTGATGCACGTAAGCCGGATCGACCGCGTAGATTGTAGGCCCCATGCATATGGTTGAGTTAAAGAACTTCCTTTTTATGGAAGCTTCGATAGCTCAGAGCGTATCGTGGTTAGTCTTGCAATTTGCGGGCGATTCGGTGCCACAGGTTCGAGTCCCAGCAACGGCATGGGACAATTTGTGAGGCCAGAAAGGATTTAATTATCCCCTGCGCCAGTGCGTTAATATCTATGTATGTAACAGTCAACCTCGACATACATACAATATATAGATATTCATACATCAATACGTGGTTAGTCTTGCAATTTGCGGGCGATTCGGTGCCACAGGTTCGAGTCCCAGCAATGGCATGGGACAATTTGTGAGGCCAGAAAGGATTTAATTATCTCCTACGCCAGTGCGTTAATATCTATGTATGTAACAGTCAACCTCGACATACATACAATATATAGATATTCATACATCAATACATACTAGCCAGTGCCAGGTCTGCCCACTGTTTCATGGACGTAAGCGGGATCGACCGCGTAGATTGTAAGCCCTATGCATATGGTTGAGTTAAAGAACTTCCTTTTTATGGAAGCTTCGATAGCTCAGAGCGTATCGTGGTTAGTCTTGCAATTTGCGGGCGATTCGGTGCCACAGGTTCGAGTCCCAGCAACGGCATGGGACAATTTGTGAGGCCAGAAAGGATTTAATTATCTCCTACGCCAGTGCGTTAATATCTATGTATGTAACAGTCAACCTCGACATACATACAATATATAGATATTCATACATCAATACATACTAGCCAGTGCCAGGTCTGCCCACTGTTTGATGCACGTAAGCCGGATCGACCGCGTAGATTGTAGGCCCCATGCATATGGTTGAATTAAAGAACTTCCTTTTTATGGAAGCTTCGATAGCTCAGAGCGTATCGTGGTTAGTCTTGCAATTTGCGGGCGATTCGGTGCCACAGGTTCGAGTCCCAGCAACGGCATGGGACAATTTGTGAGGCCAGAAAGGATTTAATTATCCCCTGCGCCAGTGCGTTAATATCTATGTATGTAACATTCAACCTCGACATACATACAATATATAGATATTCATACATCAATACGTGGTTAGTCTTGCAATTTGCGGGCGATTCGGTGCCACAGGTTCGAGTCCCAGCAATGGCATGGGACAATTTGTGAGGCCAGAAAGGATTTAATTATCTCCTACGCCAGTGCGTTAATATCTATGTATGTAACAGTCAACCTCGACATACATACAATATATAGATATTCATACATCAATACATACTAGCCAGTGCCAGGTCTGCCCACTGTTTCATGCACGTAAGCGGGATCGACCGCGTAGATTGTAGGCCCCATGCATATGGTTGAGTTAAAGAACTTCCTTTTTATGGAAGCTTCGATAGCTCAGAGCGTATCGTGGTTAGTCTTGCAATTTGCGGGCGATTCGGTGCCACAGGTTCGAGTCCCAGCAATGGCATGGGACAATTTGTGAGGCCAGAAAGGATTTAATTATCCCCTGCGCCAGTGCGTTAATATCTATGTATGTAACAGTCAACCTCGACATACATACAATATATAGATATTCATACATCAATACGTGGTTAGTCTTGCAATTTGCGGGCGATTCGGTGCCACAGGTTCGAGTCCCAGCAATGGCATGGGACAATTTGTGAGGCCAGAAAGGATTTAATTATCTCCTACGCCAGTACGTTAATATCTATGTATGTAACAGTCAACCTCGACATACATACAATATATAGATATTCATACATCAATACATACTAGCCAGTGCCAGGTCTGCCCACTGTTTCATGGACGTAAGTCGGATCGACCGCGTAGATTGTAAGCCCTATGCATATGGTTGAGTTAAAGAACTTCCTTTTTATGGAAGCTTCGATAGCTCAGAGCGTATCGTGGTTAGTCTTGCAATTTGCGGGCGATTCGGTGTCACAGGTTCGAGTCCCAGCAACGGCATGGGACAATTTGTGAGGCCAGAAAGGATTTAATTATCTCCTGCGCCAGTGCGTTAATATCTATGTATGTAACAGTCAACCTCGACATACATACAATATATAGATATTCATACATACATACATATATATATATATATATATATATATATATATATATATATATATATATATCAGTGTTCGAGAGTACACATTTTTGGCATTATCCCAGTTGGATACTAACATTTCAAAATCTGGTTTCCACCTGAGAATTTAATATCCCACTTAAATGAAATTCATAATTAACATCGTAACAAACTTGGACGACACTGTTACTTCACTTTACCAGTAAATGACGACTTGCATTGTTTCAGCGAAAAATAAAAACGCAAGATTAAAAAAACCCAAACAACAACATTACATGGTAAGCTGGTGGGATACTGGGTTAGTGAAGTCTGGTATCCAAAATTAAATTCTGGTATCCCCGCGATATCGGGATACCGTTAATCTCGAACACTGTATATATATTTGTTATTTCCAAAACACGTATACTTTTCTTTTTACGTTATACCAAACTGAAATTATTTACCAAAAAAACCCATTCTTGTAGGTGGATAGGACGGACTATAGGCCCCTATAGACGGACATTTGGACAGTTATCAAATCTCTTACCGTCAGAGACTAATTTATATAAATTTGGCGCAATCACTGCCTACCAAAAGGTTGTCAAATATTTCCGTGCTAATACAACAATCCTATGAGTAATATATAGTGTTGCTAACTGTCCATGTCCATTTATCTTCATTGAAAGTTTTAAAAATACTTTGAACCAAATATTATAAACACCTAAAATAATGTGTGTTTCTTACACACCCGTTGGTGAGAACACCATGCGGGTTTTTTTTTTTTATATCACATAATTATTTACACACGTGTGTTAACAATTTCAAAACGTGATACATGTATTTAGTGAATAGTTTTCGTGCCAGGTCATTTTGCTTGAATGTCTCCATTGGTTTGGCCCGATTCGAAGGTTTGTTCTAGCACTGGTGTGGGGGTTGACTCCCTAATGCCCCTCGACTCCTACGCTTGTTCTTCTCTGGTTGTGCTCCACATTAGCATCAAACAGCATGTCACATAAGTCTTGAGTCTTGTATGTGAGCATGACTGAAAACATTTAAATTTTTTGCCTTACAAAATATGGGACAAAAAAGTATGTCTGGTTACATAGATTTCTTACTCACCCGTTGGTGAGAACATAATGTGTTATTTATGATTACACATACTTGTTAACACATGTACGTGTGTTAACAATTTCAAGACATACGACTGGCTGCTCCTAGGTGATGACCAGGTCACCAATGCCATACGTCCAATAAAAAAAAACCTGCACGGTGGAAATCGATTACACTGTGACGTATAGTTAACCTGGTAATCATGTGTCTGTGACGCGAAAATCAGCTACAAGTGCAAAGGGTTTTAAATATCTTTTAGTCGATAAAGATGTTAAAATTTGCTTAAAACCTGTTTTTTGAGGATATCTAAGAAATAGAATAATACATTCGTGGCCGTTAGATACATTTAAAAACAACTCATTGTGAGATAAATGGTATCTAACCAAAATAAGGATCTTAGGGTACGTTTTGACCGACAATGGGTATTTTGGTTCTGAGTACGTTTTGGGTTTGGTACGTTTTGACCAGCACCACGTGTATTCCCGAATGGCGTAAATTTACATTCTTATTACATCCGAAATATAGTTCCATTTTGTATGTTTATTCCCATATTACTGTCGTATCGTTAATTTATTTAATATATGTCAAGAAGTAGTACGTTTTGTAACTGAACAGTAGCAGTAATATTATGTTACTACTGACATCCTGTAAAAGTAAATTAGTATGCACTTAAGTACAGCGCATGAATTTGACTTGCAAAGAACATGTTTCTTCCTTTCACGTGGTAGCAGCTCTGTAAGTAAGCTGTAGTGTTTTGGCGCTTGGCAATATTAATTATTTTTGGGTGCTGAGGCATATTTCCTGGTATCTTTGACATATTTTTTATTTTAAAATAAAGTACAAACAAAGTATTGTAAGTAAAAAGCATCCCCACATAATTTAAATTGGGTTTTCGAAGTAATTGTGTGGAGGCCGTGTAATATTTGTGAGTGTTCTATTTCCGTGGGCGCCATAAAAATAGCAATTTAACAAAAAATAACCCGTTCTATAAGATTTTCACCTGTCAAAATAGTCTAAAAGCATTTGATTTTATTAATAAAAAATTCATGCACATGGCGAGGTTAATCTGCCCGAGGCAAGGGCGGGACGTAGCCCAGTGATACAGCGCTCGCTCGATGCGCGGTCTGACAGGGATCGATCCCTGTCGGTGGGCCCATTGGGCTATTTCTCGTTCTAGCCAGTACACCACGACTGTTGTATCAAAGGCTGTGGTATGTACTACCCTGTTTGTGGGGTGGTGCATATAAAAGATCCCTTGTTACTAATTGAAAAGAGTAGCCCATGAAGTGGTGACAGTGGGTTTCCTCTCATTATCTGTGTGGTCCTTGACCATATGTTTGACGCCATATCACCATAAATAAAATGTGTTGAGTGCGTTGTTAAATAAAACATTTCTTTCTGTCTGAGGCATTACGCCTATAGTATAGCGGATCTGAACGGTTCGAGGAATTTTGCTCGGAATGGAATTGTGGTCAAAACAACTACTATCATCACGTTTTCCCACCATAATCGTGTATTGTGATTTATTTCGAGCTCATGGAGACCAAGAAATACTTTGAATTAAAGGGAAAAAGTCGGACCACAACCTGATTGACCGATAAATGTTTATTTTTTTCTAAATATTAATTTCATCCATCTGCAGACCCTTTTATAATGTATGGTTGTGGTCTTTACGAAATTAGTTGAACGTGCCCATCTTACCGTTGGTGGGCCTATTGGTTTATTTCTTGTTCCAGCCAGTGCTAAGGTTAGGGTTTAGTGATAGTTATATACAAAACAATTTGTTCTATAAAACCAACGTAATGTTTATATTTCGTAATCCAGTATCGCTATGTTTTGCCTTTGAAACATTAAGACATTTTGACTATTCTGTGTAAAATTTCCTCCACAAGGGTGCTTTTGGAAGAAATGTAGCACAGAAGACGGAATGAGGCATCATGGGACTATATCTTTGTTTTATTCCGTAGATGTTCGGTTCATTCTGTCAAAATACACCGTATGAGATTTATAAGTATTAAAATGCACTTTCACTTGTTGATCCACTATGGTAGTGGAAACGGTGCTCAGCTACAGTCCCGATGGTCTGGAGTTCAAATCCAGGCCTAGCACTAAGTCGTTTGTAGTGTTTAATGCAATACCCAGTTCATATGGCTAATTCAATACCCCAATAGTGGGGGAAATACGGAACTCTTTCCGCCCTTGCTACTAATGGAAAAATGTACCAGGTTTCCTCTCTGACTTGAAATTACCAAATGTTTAACATCCAGTAGCCGATAATTAATATATCAGTGTGCTCTAGTGTTGTCATTAAACAAACTTTTTCAACTGGTTCAGACTTTAGCCCATCTGTGGTACTCGTAACTTCCAAGAAATTAGCGGGCTCGAAACTCGTCGAAAAAGATTGTGGCACAAAAAATAATAATGAATATTGGCAAATTATGGGAAGGGAACCACAAGCAAAATTTTAATGTGGAATAAATATATGCCATACAAAGATTACACGTTATGTTATAGCTCTAAAGATCGACCAAATATTTGGGCGATTAACGTCATTATTTGTTAATATTTAATTGCTAATTTATATTTTATTCAGTGGCAAAGTCAAATTGAGGAGACTTCGATGATAAATAACGCATTGGATATATTCTGGAAATTGTAGTTATTCATATTTTGTTTTTAGATCTGCTAAATAGCAAAAATGCCACGAATTCCATTGGTTCAAAGTAAAACCTACACGACTCCTCGACGACCGTTCGAAAAGGAGCGTTTGGATCAAGAGTTGAAGTTAATTGGTGAATATGGATTGAGAAACAAGAGAGAAGTCTGGCGAGTGAAATACACACTAGGAAAGATTCGAAAAGCTGCCAGAGAATTGCTGACACTTGACGAAAAAGATCAACGTCGTCTCTTTGAGGGTTTGTATGAAATGCAATTCAGTTTTGTTGAAACATTGTGGGCTGAATTGGCAAAGCCAGTTTAAGCATTGTAAATGTATGTAATTATATGCATGTAAGACATAACCAGACTTCGTCAATTCGAGCCAACATGTTTTGTTGGTCATTTTTTTTAATAAATTAAAAAGTTAAAATCAGATTTGTATGTTTTACCTTTGGGCTGTTTTCCATTAAGTCTTATTCTGGTTTATCATGCACGTTTGCACATGTCGAAATATGCTTTTCCATACATGCAATTTTGCAAATACTTTACAAAATTTGACATAGTTGGTGTACTTTTAAGCCAAAAATAAATACTGAGTGGGTTTTTTTAATGTCATCTCACTAAAGTACTTGCACACACAAAAAATCACTGATTGGTCAACCTTTATTTCAACATGTCAAATGCCAGTGTGCAGAATTGCTTGTATTGAAAGGATAGCCCAATAAACTCATGCAAAATCATGTCAGTGGAAAGCATGCCTAAGGCTACTGGATTAAGTTTTGACAAAAACCCATGTTGCTCATATATTTTCCTTTAAAATAATGTCAATGTGTGAAATGTTAAATATAATTTTTGTTACATCTAGATAGCAAGTTTTACATCTATTAGCAGTCAGAATTACTGAAGGGAACATGCATTCGAACTCGACCCTGTATGACATGATAAATTTTACAATTTCTGTGGATTTCTCTTGACCAGAGGAGAGAGTGTTACTTGTCGTGTCCAAAAGTGGCACCTTGTAGACTTTCTTTGGGAAAATGTTATAACGGATCCCTTGCTCCATTAAAACTGCATATACACAGTGATATTAATTGACAATATCTATTTACTAAGACACTTTATTAGTGTAGTTGAGTTTTTGTTATAGGATGGTTCTAGAAACTACAGGTTTAAATGTGGAAAATAAAAAACGTTACATTTAAAAGTTGGACATATGCCTTGATAAAATGTCTAGGGAATTGGAATCTTTTTCAAAAGCAATGGTGGAATTAAGTTTGTGTTGAATGGTTGATTGATAATGATTTCTATTTTAGGCAATGCACTGCTTCGTCGACTGGTACGAATTGGTGTGCTTGACGAGGGAAAGATGAAACTTGATTATGTATTGGGGTTACGACAAGAAGATTTCTTGGAACGAAGATTGCAGACCCAAGTGTTTAAACTTGGTTTGGCCAAGAGCATCCATCATGCACGTGTGCTTATTCGACAGAGGCATATTAGGTATTATATATTTTTTAACCAGTGTTTGTGTCTCTAATAACGACCTTCAATTTACTAAGTATAAGTGGCCATTATCGGTTATATATCTTGTGAGTTTAAAAATATCTTTTAAAAAAAATCAGCAGAAATTTCACCATATCAGTTATTTTCTAACAAAATAACAATTATGAAATGAAATTATTTTGCCAAATGAAAATAAAATTTGCCAATTGCTTTTAAAATTCACATTTGGCAAGTGGCAGAGCTAGCCCTGAACATGTTACTAGATGTGCCTTTACCAACATGTATGGGTATGGTATTCTAATACATATCCTCAAAACTGGATTTAAAACAAATTTAAACGTGTCTTCCTAATTCCATTTTCTTTTCTTTATATACTTCTGACAGATTGCTGATCGTTTGGTGCAAAACAGTTGTAACTGATAAATCAATGATAAAATTCTGAATTTCAACAGCCTGTGGTTCTAAATGACATTTAAAAAAATGGAAGAATGAATCGTTGGTTGTTCAGATATTGATGTTAGTCCATATCAGTGTTCAAGATTAAAATTTTGGGGCAATATCCCAGTTGGATACTAACATTTCAAAATCTGGTATCCTACCTGAGAATTTAGTATTATATGGTATCCCACCCCGGTGGGATACTGGGTTCTTGAAGTCTGGTATCCAAAATTAAATTGTGGTATTCCCGGAATATCAGGATACTGTTAATCTCGAACACTGCATACTAAGAATAATGTCATGTCTGACCGACTGATCGATGTATTTAATAATCTAATAGCAGCAGGGAGGCTATGAAGACACATGGAACCCACTTTAATTTGACAGGCTAGCTCTGGATGAGCAGAACATTTCACTAAATTATTTATCTTAAAAAATTGCAGAAACTATTATTTTGTAACAAAATATCAATTATTTGAAATTAGTTCTTTTTAAAATTTGTAATTGGTATTTTTGGCGAGTGCCAGAGCTAGCTCTGCGTAATAAAGCCTCGTACAGACGGGATGTGGCACGTGCCTGTTGTCCGGCTAAAGTTGTTTAAAATACGTTATTCATTGAGAGTATCTACGACTAAATGCATGCAACCATCCACCATGAAATTAGTGTATGTAGTGTATATGCTTAAAATGCAAGCCACAGATACTCCAGTCCACTCGCATGCCGTATCCAGTCTATATGAGCTTCAGTATTGTAGAACTTTACATGTATGTATAAATATATTGTTGCAGTTTGTCAAAAATTAATTTGTTTATCAGGATATGGTAGGCCACTGAGGTTCACCACCTTAAGTCTACTGAAATTGATGCTAAAATGTTAACGATAGGCCACTAGGGTTGCAATCCCTATGTCTATTGAAGATGGAGCTGTCCTGGCTGTTTATCAGGATATGGTAGGCCACTGGGGTTCACCACCTCACGTCTACTGAAATAGATGCTAAAATGTTAACGATAGGCCACTAGGGATGCCATCCCTATGTCTATTGAAGATGGAGCTGTCCTGGCTACCATTTATACATCATGGTTTGATAACTGGTGTTCGCATGGCATTCCACATAAACCTGGGCAAGAGAGCTTTGTTTCAGGTAAATCAGGTGTGACATTTAAATTTCTTTCTATACTTGTCTTGCTGAAAGAATGGTAGACGAGTGTGGATGTAAACAGGAATATGTTATCGATCTTTATTTTACTTTTGTTTGGCATCCAATAGCTCTGTTCTAGGAAGTGGTGTTATAATAAATTACAATCCATATGCTGGTTTTCATATAAGCTAACATTTTTTATTTCACGGTCGTGAAAACTACTCATTACTATCATGGTCCTGTTTACAAATTTGTAATTAGAACTAATATTTTAAAAAGTGTGAAATTCATTTTATATTGCTGACAGGGTGGGATCTAACGAGGTTGTAGAATGGTCGCCTTTGTAGGATTGAACCATTCTGATTATTTTGTTACCTGACCTAACTAGTGCTCCATGACAGGCAGTGTTTTCGCTGGATGAAAATTAAAGGAGGGTGGCCACTCGGCACCACACCCTTCAAAAACAAACAAAAAACCACATCAATAAACGAAAAGCAAAAAAAAAAAAAAAAGGGGGAGGGGAGTAGTTTGGTTACCATATTGTTGTGTGTTGGTAGACTTTGAGAAAAGACATACTCCTTATTTTGCCTACAAAAAAGTGCAAAGGGGTTTATAAAAAGACTCGTCTTTTAATTGAACCAAAGATGATATCAGTCGGACATTCACGGGCAGTTCCGGTTTTGCTGGACCGATCAAAGTTTTAATATTATTTTTAATAAAGATTTTAAGATATGCGAAAAACAATAAAGATGTTTGTAAAGTGATCTCCTAATGTCAGATACATTTTTGTTATTTCCATCTTCATCGAATGAATCGATCGCTGTGCTAAAATATCGCAGTTTATAAGTTTAGTTTTTGTAAAGACTGTGTATATATTATTTGGCACTCAAGATAAATGATTTTATGATAAACACTGCCACTTCCGTTTTTATAAGCGTTCATATCCCCTCAAAATCAAAAGTTTACAATATTTTATAAAGAACTGCTGAATAAACAGAATAACAGAAAGTAAAAATTATCAGTTTCAACCAATTATATCTGCAACTGAGGACAAAATATCAAACTATAGTTAGTGGAAACAGAATGACCGTTCTGATCACGTGACAAATTTGGACCCAAATAAGGGTTTGGTTTTTTTTCAATCGGAGATTGCCGAATCCGTAAAATATAACTTTTATGTGTCTATCAAACATACAAATGGATACAGATATTGGACAAAATAGAGGCTGTTAAAAATACTGTTAAATTACGTTACGGTAACTCATAAATGTTTCGTCAATTGCTTTTTGGTACACAACACGGCTTGTTTCGTTTGATGTCCATTGTGCAGACTGATCGTTGTTTTTTTGTATGGAAAAAAAGTGCATTTGGAAATAGCAGAGATAGGTGCTGGAAAATAAAGAAGGGCGCTCAAAAATAAAGGAGGGCGGCAAAATGGAGCAGCGAGAACACTGACTGGTATATTATAGACCATAGTTTGTGCTGTCCTGTCTGTGGGGAAGTGCATATAAAATTGATTAAAACTAGTGGGTTTTCTCTGTCATTATGATCAAATGTTTGATATTCAGTAGCTGATGGTGAATTAATATGCTCTAGTGGTGCAAAGTTGTATTGTAGACAAAGTGGTACAAGTGCTGGTGGGCAGGAAAATCTATGGCAGCTGTGATCATTACAATTTAAAAGTATTGGCTGGGCCGATGCATATTTAGCTAACTTTGTTCAATATATTTTTAGAGTTCGAAAACAAGTGGTGAACATCCCATCCTACCTAGTGAGACTGGATTCACAGAAACATATTGACTTCTCCCTGAGATCTCCGTATGGTGGTGGTCGTCCAGGTAAGTGCCCCTAATGATCGTTCATATTAATTAGACTGGGATCAATTCTTGACCCTGATCTCCTAGGCTTGCAAGATAGCAGAATATGTATTATATATTAATATAAACTCTTCAAAAGAAGAAACGCAAAACCACATTGTCGTAACATTTGGAGAATTGATTTAATTATTGAATGGTGAGTCCGATAATTACCAAATGTTGCAGGATTGTTCACAATTCACTCTAGTCCATTGTGAGCAAGTGATAGGACACACCACCAAGGTCAAGGTCATCTGGAGTCAATACCGGGTGTGGCCTCCGCATGTGTTGACAACTGCCTGGCACCGCCTGCCCATTGAAGCAACCAGAGTACGGATGACGTCCCGGGGGATGGTGGCCCACTCGGCCTGCATGCTGCCAGCTCGGGCAGGGTCTGTGGTTGTCGCTGTCGGATGCGTCGGTCCAACTCGTCCCATAGATGCTTAATTGGGTTCAAATCCGGTGATGTCGATGGCCAAGGAAGGACATTAATGTTGTTGTTCTGTAGGAAAGCCGTTGTGAGACGTGCTGTGTGAGGCCTGGCGTTGTCATGTTGGAAACACTGCGTTGGCGTTGGCCATAACTGAAACGATGTGTGTGCCGGAGGATCTGGTCAATGTAGCCCTGTGCATTCAGTTGCCCTGCACGTGGACCAGGTCAGTTCTGCCAGTGTGTGAGATGGCTGCTCACACCATGAACTACCCCCGCCGAATCTGTCCACTTCCTGCACGCAGTTTGCCGCATAACGTTCATATACACGCGACATCTTCCATCATGACGTCGGAGCAGAAATCGGGACTCGTCACTGAACCACACCTGTTCCATCGCAGTTGAGGGTCATTTAAATTCCTGGTGTTGAGATGACACCTCGAACTGGACGTCTGGCACGAATTCCTACCTCGCGTAGGCGGTTTCCGTACGGTCTGGTCGGATATCCTGCGCAAACCTGGTATTGCTGCGGCTGTGGAGGTGGCAGTAGTCAATCGTTCCCGAAATCTGAGGTAAAAAAAAAAAAAAAAAAAAAAAAAAAAAGGCGTAGCGGTCCTGCCCGGGGGTAGTGACCCGGGTCGACCGGATCTAGGTAACGTGCTGATCCATGTTGCTGGTAACGGTCCCACAGTCTGGAGATGGTTTGGGGACAATGGAATGCCCTGGCAACGGCCGTTCTGGATTTGCTTGCGTCTAAATTGTTTCTCTGCGGTTCACTGAGACGTGGCATGTCTGGATTGTCAACTGTCGGCCAGATACAGAGGCCAGGCACGCGAACACCCTGCACTTTTCTACTGTCGGTGTTCATGTTGCACGTGCAGACAACGCACGTGCAGTGGTACAAGGTTTTAACGTTTTTGCGAATATTCACATTTTGGAAATTGTACAGTAGCTGTGTTTTATCGAATGTAACCGTGGGAATGTGTTTGGGACATGCAATGACCTTATATATTCACAAAGCATGAACCGGTAGGAAACATAAAATCGGAGTTATAACCCATTTGTACCCTTTTGCGTTTCTTTTTTTGAAGAGTATATAAATAACTGAATTGTTATTATATATTACATAAAGTCTAAACTGATATAAATTTGAGAGATGCCGGTTTCATAGCAGTCTTTAAATTCCTTGAAAGTCTTTGAATTCTCACAAATCATAAATGATGATGATATCTTTTCCAGCTGCATGCACTTGATATTTTCCAGTTACAAGGTTTAACCTGTCATGATACATGTTAAAAAAAAATAAAAAATAAAAATTGTTGCCTCGGACAGTAATGTAAACGAACTGATTTGGTATTTTTATCGCATTCTATTGTCTTTGACCGCTGTGTAAAAGTCTGAATTAGTTTGGTCTTTAAGGCTGTGGATGGTTATACACTGTCCAAAATAATATCAGTCAAGCTCCACATGTGTTAAGTATGTCAATTTAATAAACTATGAATCATTAAGCAATACTGGTGTTTGTAGACATGTTTTCATGTAATTTAAAATGCACCCCTTGTTATTTCAGGTCGTGTCAAGCGAAAGAATGCCAAGAAAGGAAGTGGAGCTGCTGCTGCTGATGAAGATGAGGATTAATTTCAGTGAACTTTCCTAATGCAGAACTAAAAATGTGTATGGCCGAGTGCTCTCTGTAATAAATCAAAGAACACTTGAGATGTTTGTCCTTTTCGTTTTTAATGATTGGACGAGGGTGGGTGGGTGGGTGTGTGTTATACGCCCATCTATGGGTCGTATTATGGTTTGGCGTTGTCCATCCGTCTGTTAACTGTTTCTTGTCTGGACCACATCTTGCATACATGACCATTAAACCTCACATGTAGGAACAACTTGGGATGGTGGTTGGTCCAAAACAACTGTTCATCCACCCCATTGATAAAATGTCACATAATTATAATTTAATTGTATCCATAACATAATAATCATTAGTATGGTTTTCCATAATATAATGGAAAAGCAGCAGATGTTCCACTTCTGGGAAACTAGTGATGGAGGGGGAAAACCAGTCCACAGTAATTGATACTGCAATCATTTGTGATATTTTCCCGAATGTCACTTGGAACAAGCTACTGGTATTGCACCCTTATTTCACTGGTAGTTTGTTTTTAACTTGCTCTCCCCAAACTGCCAACCTTGGATAGAGGAGACCCACTGCCACCATAGGCTACTAATGAATATACCCATGGGGAGGGGTTTTTTTAAATGCATTTTTCTAGTCCATGACACGGAACTACAGCTGTATGCTACTCGAAATCATTAAATGTGCATTGTCATTGTTGCAAGTGCCTTATTTACAACTTGTTACGTTATCTAGAACTACAAATTAATTTATCTCGCACACTTGCACAAGTACTCGGCCATTCAAGAGTTTGATGGACATTTGATGGTTCTAATCTTTTAGTTGTCGGCAACAATGTGAGACGGCCAGATAGTTGTCTTCCTATTTGGTTGTCCAAAATCCAGAAATTTGTCCGCGCATCTTGTCTGCTGTTTGACTGATTATTTTATGGCAGAAGGCTTTGAAGTGGCAAATATTTGACTGAAGTTGACAGGGGAGAGCATGTAGTTTGTAAACGTGTAATTTGTTGACATTGAAGACTTGTTTATGTTAATTCCAGCCCATGCAAAAGTGCTTTTTGTGTTAAATGGGTGTACTCCGGCCAGGTTTAGGGTGTGTGTTCAAACATATCCTGGGAGAAAGAGCTGGACAACGGGGGGTTGTCCTTTTCAGGGTGTTTCCCCCAGGCAGGCAAAGGTACATACCAAAATCCATGGGCCTGCTGATATTAATGTTATAGCCACTAACGCTATGTAGAAACACAGCGTAATTAATTGTGGTCTGTAGCCAGACCCTGCTTACAACAGAATAAGGGCAAAGATTTCCCCTCCAATACAATAATTTTACATTGCACAATAAATTTATCATTTTTGAGTTTGCCCATAACAATGTCTTATTCCACATATTAATCACTAATTCACACTACAGGAAGAAACCCACTGGCAACACCGTTTGACACAATTTCAGTTAATATGTTAAATACTTGTTTGCAAACTAAAAATTGTCAATGCAAAGGTATTTAATGATATTGCATTACAGCAGAAATCCTACATTTCTGTGGTGTCTGTGATTATAACGTATCTAAATGTGTGTCTTGCTCTTGAATGGCAGAGTACTCTGCTTATTGTATCTAAATTGTAGTTGTACTTGCCATTTAGCAGGATCCTCAACAGGCCAGTAGGAACCGATCCATCGGTGCACCCCCACTCCCAAAGTCATTCCTACAGGCCTGCTTAATACGTGCAATACATTAATAAAAAATATATTACTACTACTACTATTATAATTAGTTTAAGCTGGATGCCAAAAAGTAATGGCAATTTGGTGAATTTGACAGTTTTTAAAGCGGCAGTATCCGGAATATTTTTATTATTTAAGCATATAGAACAGAAAATCCAATTACGTTTGGTGCATATATAACTCTGCATTGTTTTCACTACACTGGTTTATCAGGGTCAAAAACGAGATCACGTGAGATTTCGCAATTTTTGAACAAATTTAACTGCCTTGATTGAGGGGTCGTCTCGTATCTCCAAAACATATTTATATCCATAGAGGTATAGTACAACGCCTTTCCAGGGGTCGGTGGGTGGGGGGATTTGCCTTGAAATTTTGACAGTGGCCAGCTGTTGGCATGTAAGGGGGTGTTACTAATTACGTAACGCTCTAGGCGTAGAGGAAGAGGGTACTGTGTTCGATTTATGTAACATTTTTCAAGACTTTTATTTCTGTTTTTGAAATGTGCGGTCAGTCTAGGATCGATCCCCATCGGCGGGTATATAAAAGACAATGGTATGTCATATCCTGTGTGGGATGGTACATATAAACGATCCCTTGCTAAAAAAAAAATGTAGCGGGTTTTCAAGGCTCGTGTGCAGGGATTTCAGCGGGGTTGAGGTTATAGATTGAGCGATTATGGGGTTATGTGTTGAGCGAAGTTTATATGGGGTCATGCTCCCCCAGAAAATACATTTCAATTTTGGGCAAGTAAGGGTTTCGACCTCCAATACCCTCCCCCTGCTCATGCACCCGATTCCACATCCAACAGCAGATGGAAGGAAGGATAGGATTTCATTTAACAATGCACTCGACACATTTTATTTACGGTTGTATGGCGTCGGATGATTATTAAATCAATATGCTCCAACTTTGATGTCGTTAAACCCCCCACCCCCCCCCACCCCATACTTTACCCTTTCCAAATGAAAGAATATTTATTTGAATTTGTTGATTTTAACACGTAAAATTAAGAAGTGAAAACGTTCATTGTCTACTTTAGTATATTTTATTTTAAAAAATATATACATGATTAATGTGTTACTAGTATACAAACTAAACTTTAAAAGTTCTACTAACACTTTATAAAATAGGAAAGTACGATTGTGAATAATATGTTGTCAAGATCAAACCGGTTTTAACGAGACTAGTACCGTATCCTCAACCGAACGTTCTTCGTACAGCGCAAGATTTCTCTTTTAATTTTTTGAGACGAACCCTACAATTTGAAATCGGCAAACGCACATGTTAACTGAAACTGACAACAGGCTGTCGTTTGTGCTTTGCCGAGCTATGGCGGCACAGGCAACGAATCGAGCATATACATGTCCTTTTGACGATCTCCGTTCATAGCGAACACACACACGAGTTTTTTAAAAGTGCATTTGAGCTTGTATTTCATATTTGTACATGATGTTATAATATGGTAACCAGAGAATGTAACTTTAAATTACTTTTTTGGCAAATTTGTAATGTTTACCAAATTCAACTACAAAGGAAGGGACAATTAAGGCATTTGGCCTGGTATGCATATTCAATGATATAAAATGCACATTACTGCTTAATATCAACAAGTATAATCGTATAGTTAATTAATAAAAGGGTTAAATGTGACGGCTATTATATATAACCGGCGCAGCCATTTTGTACCATCTCAGTGAGTACGCCCTCTGGCGAGCTGGTGGTTACGTAATACTTAACGCGTAACGTCAGGAATGAGCCTTAGAACTAGAGAAACACAATCTACCTGCTTTTTGCGGGATGATAAATAGTCATACATAGCAATGTTCTGTAATAATACACATCCCAGTAAGCCAGCAGTAAGTATATCCAGCACTATATATATTTTTCAATACAAAATAAAATACCATTGTCAAAGTGGCTACACAACAAGTCGAAATAATTTACAATGTTTTGTCCATGCATTAACCTACATACTGAAATGATACACCGAGTGTTTTCTTAGTTAATTGGTCTATGCTGTTAGTTCCTGATTGGCAGGTGTGTAGTTGCTTCTACCTGTGATTCCTGATTGGCAGGTGTGTATTTGATTGGTAACCAGATGAGCCAATTAATTGACGCTGTCTAGACACAAAAATACATACCGGTATTGTGGAATATTACCTGTCGCCCATAAAATGGTAATGGACATGGTTTATTACTGTAAATAGTTCTGTAAGACTATTGATTAAGTAGACTTTTCCATTTAAAACCACAGAACTGACCAATTACGTAGTCCCAAAGAAACGAAAATTATCACTTGGGTATTGTGGGTTGTCGTTTTTGCTCCAATGTAGCATATCAATAGGCCTAATAGTGTACATTTGTCCTTTGGATTATTTAACAGAGAAAAATACTATAACCCCATTTTGTTCCGTTAATGCAACTTGAAATATATTTAGTTTAATAGTTTATTATATTATTACATCATTTATGCTGTTTTACAAGTCAGGTTGATCAAAGAGAAGCGCTGTGTCGAAAATTACTGCTTTTGTTTACACTGTACATACAGGAGATGGTCAGGAGCTGACGTCACTTCGCCCCAAGCTATCCCACCGGACGTCACAAAAACAAAACAAAATGGCCCAGTTAGCAGGAATAATCATGGTTTTTTATTAACTCTAAAATTACGTGTTTTTCATTTGCTAAAGTGTCAGTATGTGTTGGTGGTCCGGGTATGCATATTTCCAACACATAAGGCTCTTGTTTGAGTTGACCCTACCTTTAAATCATGTTTGGCAAATGGCAGCTTAAACCCAGATAATATATCGTAATGTGAATCTAATTCTAGTACATGTATTACAAATCCAACCCCTGCAATTGAGAAACTGTCCACGGCAAAAAAAAGATGCTATTTAAAAAACCTGACTACAGTCCCAAGGCAAAAAAGTGCTGCCGATTGCAGGGATTGCAAATCTATTTAAATATGTGTAATTACACCTTATAAAGTTTACTTTTAACAAATAAATTGGTACACACATACACCATTTTTATTATGGATGTAATAAAGTACTCGTCTAGGACTGATTTCTGTCGGTGGGCCCATTTTGGTTATTTCTCGTCCCAGCCAGTGCACCATAAATACTATATGCCGTGGTATGTGCTATCCTGCCCGTCAGATGGTGCATATTTATGATCCCTTGCTACTAATGGGGTAAAACAGTTTTTCTAAGCTTCTTGAATGACTATTTAATATGCATGCTTACTAGGCAAGTCAATTCTTCTGTGAATGTAATCTAGTGATATCGTTAAATAAAAGTCAGATACAGTTCAGTTTTTATTTTCCAAAACTACCATACAGGTTATTCCATTCTATGTAACGACAAAGATCGTTTGGTGACACACTGGCACGGACCTGCAGGAATGCTTCCTCGAAGTCGGCAAACATTATGCACCGCACCTAAAAAAACAATATTTTTAGCTGTATTACAATAACTGAATCTCTTAATGAATCAATTAATACAAGTTTAAGGACAGTTTGACCCAAGCAAAATCACTACAGACAACATAAATAGATACTAAATGGATGATCCCTAGTCATACTGATATGTACAATGACATTTCATAAGTTTTCTAACACAATGCACTAATCGGGGCAATATTTAGTTTGGTCAGTTGAGTGCTCGCTTGATGTGCTTGCGTTGCAGGATCAAACCACCTCGGTGGATCCATTCAGCTGATTGGGTTTTTTCTCGTTCAAACCAGTGCACCACAACTGGTCAAAAGGCCGTGGAATGTGCTTTCCTGTCTGTGGGAAATTGCATATAAAAGATCACTTTCTGCATTAGGAAAAATGTAGCAGGTTTCTTCTGATGACTCCCAGAATTACCAAATGTTTGACATCCAATAGTCGATTTATTAATTAATCAATGTGCTCTAGTGGTGCCGTTAAACAAAATAAACTTTATTTTGATGCACTAATAAAAATGAAAGTGGTAATGGCACACAGGCTTGACTATAGTAAAACAAGCATTCATATTTTTAAGTTCAAGGGTCATAACTCTGTCAAAAATTGGCAAAACTCCATGAAAGTTTAAACATGATCTGTAACTGTATGATAAGACATTTCAGCTCAATATTCTGAGGCATTGTGAAATAAAATAAAATGGGATGGACAGGCAAATAAAGACAAAACTTATAGTCCCCTTCAGTTGGGGACTAAATAATTAACTATAGTGCTGTCGGAAATAGAATAAAAATGATTTTTGTCGATTATTTCTTAAATATTAAACAGACAAGTAAATATTTAGTAAATATCTATTTAATTATAGTCTACCTAATTTAGCATTTACTTGTTTTGGCTCTCATTGATGTACAAGGTGGTGTTTACTCTTGAAATTAAAAGAAATATGTCGGTAAACAGGTGATTTGTGCACTTTATTGGAACAGACTATAACAAAGTTTGGTCACAGTATGTCAATTTCATTGCTGTTACAATATGTGAGGGACCTTTCTGATGATGGTTTACCCCTATTCCTCTCCAAAACAAAATATTTGTAAACATTTATAAGTAACTTTTGAGCAAAACTGTCAAGAACCATTTTGAGTTTGTGATCTATTTTCCAGTATTAAAGGTGCTATCTCATAAGTTGCATAATGACAGCTATTGCAAATCATGTTTTTATTAAATTTTGCTTTAACATTTAAAGACTACACCTTTAACTATATGCCCATAAATATTATAGGAAATGCTTTTACCTACTAGTAGAAAATACATTTTTATTGGAGAATCTTTATCACAAACAGATGCTCACATATAACTTCTGATATAGCACCTTTAAGTGGTTGCAAGATTGTGTAAATTTCTACTGTATTTATATTGAATTCATATTTACTAAATATGCTGGTCAAAATTAATAGTTTATGCTGCAATTCAAAATAATCAGTTATCTTGCAGTTTTAAATTAAAAGTTTGTTTAAGGGTAAATGAAAGGACACATATCCATCAACATGTGTTATAGTCTGTTCCAATAAAGGTCACAAATATCCTGTTAACTGACATTTTAATTTTAATTTCAAGAGTAAACACCACCTTGTACATCAATGAGAGCCCAAACAAGTAAATGCTAAATTATGTAGAGTATCATTAAATAGGTATTTACAAAACATTTACTTGTCAGTTTAATATGAAAGAAATAATTGACGAAAATCATTTTTATTCTATTTCCGACACTACTTTAGTATGCTTTTTACCAAGTACATTAACATACCTGTTCTGCACTGATGGTCTCAATCTCATCAAATGGAATACTTCGAATTGGTCCAAGAGCTGCTTCCTTACATAAATTGGCCATGTCTGACCCTGAATATCCTGAAATAACACCTGACAAAACTGTATTGCAACACATTTTGATGTAGTAGAGCATCTCAAGTTGTATCACAAAATTATTAAATCACAAACATTTATTATAATAATAATAATAAAAAAAAAAAAAAAAAAAAACCTTAGCAATCTTATGTTGCACTGAAACTTGTTTCTTAATACTCTATTTGCATTTATCATATGATAGAAATTGTAATGTTCAGTGCCATTGTGCATGCATATGTGTGACAATCCCTACTGGGTTGTCTTTTACAGGCTTGTACTAACAATTCCCAAGTGGAGGCCAACTTAAAGCAACACTATATTTGCAAAGTTTAATAAATATTACACTGTCTGCTTCTGCAAGTTACTTATGTGAGCTGCGTTCTTTTTTTTATTAATCCAAGAGTCGTACACCTATAAAGCTGACCTAGATCAATCAATTTTTATTCTGTACTCACCTTCAGTTTTTTTGGCGATTTCATCCAGTTGTGAATCACTCAGGTTGTTTTTCTGAGTTGTCATCAAGTTTTTAATAATGTGCCGTCTTGCAGCACACTCTGGAAGTGGGATATACAGCCGTTTGATGAAACGACGACGAGCAGCTTCATCAATTTCCTGTGGTCTGTATAATAATGGAAACACAATTAATATCGTTCTTAGCAACGTAACTATAAATAAGCAAGGAGGCATCATCTGCATTTTTTCATAGTGGCTACCTGGACTTTTTTTCTCTCTTTTTTTTTTTCAATGAGAAGGAAAATCTGAAGAACAATAAATAAATTTTGTTACATTATATATTATAGATAACTTTAAAGTGGTCAATAATAAACAAAGTGTTTCTGTTTTAGATCATACTGTGTTGCCATCACTTTGTGAACTGATAAATCATGATATAAAAAATCAGATATGGGTTTAATCGACAGCATTCGGGAGTTGTAGCCTCTCAAAGAGAATGACCAAGATATTCCTTTTGGCTACAATGTTAAAGAGTCTTAACTACATTAACTCATACACAATCTTAATGTCCCCAGTAATTTTTATTTTTTTCTAACCTGTTTGTTGCCCCAATTACTAAAATGTTTTCTTCCGAATCTGTGCTGGCTCCATCCTGTGAAAAAAGTGGAAGCATGAAATAAAAGACTTTTCCATTACAATAAATTTGAATACAATTTTAAAACACTTTTAGATAAAAAATAAAACAAGAAGAAAGTTTGTTTTGTTTAACACCACCACTAGAGCACATTGATTTATTAATCATCGGCTATTTGATGTCAAACATTTGGTAATTTTGACATATGGTCTTAGAGAGGAAACCCGCTACTATTTTCCATTAGTACCAAGGGATCTTTTATATTCACTATCCCACAGACAGGATGGCCTTCGCTATATCAGTCGTGGAGCACTGGCTGGAATGACAAATAGCCCAATGTGCCCACCAATGAGGATCGATCCTTGACCTACTGCACATCAAGCAAGTGATTTACCACTAGGCTATGTTTCGCCCCACTTTTAGATAAAGTACTTAAAAGTTTAACAAGTGATTAGTTAGTATGTACAATAGTGATTTTCACGAAATCCATTAAAACATTTATTGGTGTAACCAAAGTCAGGATGAATTTCATGGTGGGAAACCAACATCAATCTCTTTTTTTTTACTACTAAAGCAAAATGCAAACTGTCAAAAAATGAAATGCACATGTACTCACTTTGAAATTTGTACAATATAAGACAGTAACTTTATTATACTAAGACTAAACGTACCAACTGTACAAGAAATTCAGTCTTAATTCTACGTGAAGCTTCATGTTCCCCGTCAGATCGCTGAGACAGAAGTGAGTCAATCTCATCAATAAACAACACTGCTGGCTGGTTACACCGGGCCACGGCAAACAGTGCACGCACCATCTTCTCGCCTTCTCCAACCTGGCGAAAAGATATTCACTTTCTGTTACCTTTAGAGTTACTCTAGAAGTGATCAAATAAGATGGGTGGCAGGAACCAAATACAAATTGGTTGTCATGTTTTTGTCAATTTTAAATTACTGATGTACAACAGTCCAAACTGTATGAAATCGCTACACTATGTGATTTTATACTAAATTTGTGACTGGTAAATTCACACAAAATTACAAACAATTGTTATAATTACACACATCACAACTTATTTCATTAAAAATGCACATAAATCAAGTTTCCAATGTCCTTTCCATGACCCCTTTGATGTAATGACATTCCATTTTATATAATGACATCATTTTTTTGCATTTTATTGAAGGATAAAATCGTGTAACAGCAAATGGTTTGTAATTGTATTATTATATGCCTGGCAGATATTTTAAATACAAATATTAATACAATCAGATTTGAAATTTATATCTCTGGGTTATGAGTACTGGAACCACTGTCTTCAAGTTTTCCAAAAACGGTTAATTTTACCCATAAATAAAGATTAGAAACAAGTTTGATGTTTTTTAGCAGTTGACACTAAAAATTATATATTTAAAAAACTCTTTTAAACTCTGTGATGCTTATGCTTTCCTGTCTTATAAAAAAATTGTGATGGATATTCACCCAACAGTTCATGGATGAAAGGTTGATAGGTAGACAGACTGACAGAGAGCACTCTAACATAATATGTGTAATATTTTAAAATAAGGATGTATAAATACTGACAGAGAATTATATACATACCCACTTTGATGTCAGAGTTGAAGCGCTGATGCAAAAGAAAGTGGATTTGGACTGACTTGCAATGCATTTTCCTAAAATCAAATTAGAAATCTTAGATATTTTAGTAAAGTTAATTTCTGGAATATAAAATGTTACCTTAATTACCACAAAACTTTGACCTAAACATTGTAATTTAAAAAGCAAGTGATAGAAGTATTAAAATTTATTGTATATATAAATGTATAAAGGTACTGTACATGGCTGTATGTCTTACTTTTCTACCAAGTTGTTATTTTGTATGTGAAACAATTTTATAATATAAAACTAGTTTTAACAATATCATTACAGTATCAAAACAAAATAATTACCATAGATGTTACAATATGAACTGGAATGTTTTTTTCATCAAAACAACATAATCATCACAGAAGCTACAACACAAACCGGAAATTGACAGCAAAAAAAAAAAGGGGGCTAGAATTACATCTTTGGAATGTTCCATCTTGGTTTAAAAGTCCTTACCTATGAGTGTTTTGCCAGTCCCTGGAGGTCCAAAGAGGAGTAAACCCTTGGGAGGACCACGTAAACCAACAAAAATATCTCTGGAGAAAGAAAACAAAAAAACATTAACCACCATTAAAAAAAACCCACAATTTTATTTCAACAATGCACCTAACTTTAAATAGTTCATTAAATACTACCATGCTTGACACTGATGAGATATGTAACAGGGTTTGTCATCATAAAATCTGTTTTTACCAGGCCAGTAAATTAATGTAATTATATTTTAACTCGTATTAATGTACCTGGTACTATTATCTCTGGAGAAAGAAAACAAAAAAACATTAACCACCATTAAAAAAAACCCACAATTTTATTTCAACAATGCACCTAACTTTAAATAGTTCATTAAATACTACCATGCTTGACACTGATGAGATATGTAACAGGGTTTGTCATCATAAAATCTGTTTTTACCAGGCCAGTAAATTACTGTAATTATATTTTAACTCGTATTAATGTACCTGGTACTATTATGCTTGAAACATGTGGGGTGTAACTAAAATTGGCAGCCTTTTTTTTAATTTACTGATAAGGGTGAATTTTTGTAATGTTTACATCTATATATGTTGACTGAAAAATTACCTTGTTACTAAAATATTACTATTGTTATCTAGTCAAATTTATGATTCGAGAAACATTAAATAAGGATGCATAACAGAAGATGGTTTGAATGGTTCTGTATAAACAGGTTTAGTCAACGACCATAACCCACTTCAAGGCCTTTCCAAACAGCACAGCTGATAAAATCCTTTATCTATGTCAATATTTTAATGTCATTATATAGGTATCAAGAGGTACCGGTACACGTATTTGGATACCAACATTTATGATTGAAATGAGACAATTTTGAACTGAAAATACCCAGCCTGATATTATTTGGCCTAATGGAACAGGGCAATACAAATCAACTTGTACTCAATAAATGCTGCACCAACTATCAGCCAAGGGGTCACAACTCCAAGAATGTCTCCCGGTAAAGCAAAGAATGGTATCATGTCAACTAGATGTTAATCCTTACGGTCGCAGCATGGGCCATACAACTATTTCCTTAATGGTCTTCTTGGCAAATTCTAGTCCAGCAATGTCATTCCAGGATACCTGAGGTCCATGATCCATTATCTGAAGGAAGATAAATCAGAAAATGGAAATCAATAAGGGGATAGATCTTTGAACCAAGCACCCCACGTGAGTGCTTTACCAACTAACCAATCTAACAACAAAATGAAAATAAGTTTATACTTTAGATAAAGAATTCTTTTAATTAATTTAGAGTAGCATGGGGTGAGTTTTATTCAATGAAGAGCATCCACTAGGGATGTGTGAGATCACTGAATCAATTGTCCTATGTAAAGCTGTTATTGTAATCCCCTTCATAACTGGCATATCACAGGCCATGGGTTGTGCTGTCCAACCTCTGGGAAAGGAACATTATTCAGTAACCACCACTTTCTCTTCTCCACTCTCCAGGCTTTGTGTTGTGGTTATAGATTATTTAAATGTACAAAAAGATTGTCCGTCAAAATTGACTGTCGATAGTGTTGTAGTTGGGTTATTTTCAGTGTGTTTTCATTGTTGTATATGGAGTGCAAGGTACATGTAACACCTGTTATAAAGATACAAAGTCAAGAAATAAACATAGTAAGTTTTTGTTTCAGAAAATTCAAAACTGATCAATGTACATTCAAAGGGTGAAAACAGTTGACAATCACAACTTTGACCATCATTTCTGTCAGATGAGTTTCACATGAAACAGATGTTTCTCATCTCAAGCTACTGGCTGTATACTGGTATTGGGCATATTAGGATAAGAATGTACCTGCCGATTTAATGGAGGATGACAGATAGTAGGGGTCAGTAAAAATGGGCTAATTTGTGGACATTTAGATATAAAGCAATCAATTTTGTGGTCAATAAGTGGGTGGTATTCCAGCGGCAAGTATAATGGAGCTGACTGTAACTCAGTTACAATTAAAATGCATCATTACATATTTCTGCTCATTCTGATTTGCAAGGGATCAATATTAGTGCTCACAAGATAGCTATACACATTTCACAGTATCACTGAATTCAGTTCATGTATCAATACACCCCTTAGAGCAGCATGCAATATAACAAAATTTAATTTAAACATGTAACTATGTATATACAATGGCAAATATCTTATTTTAAATTAATTATATTAAATTATAAAACAACTGGTGAAAGTAAAATGGGTGGGCCCAGAAGACAAATAAACTACAGCACAGTCCGAAATGTTGTTAAACAGTGAACACTTGTTCAAATCTCACCTCGTTATTGATGAGGTCTACCATCTTAGGATCAATTCCCTTTAACCTCTCATCTACGGGTTCCTCTTCTTTGCCAGTCTTACTCCCACCAGCACCATAACTACCAGATCTCGACACATCACTAACAAATAAAGTAATAATTTATTTATCATCCACATTTTCCAAATTATTATGCCAAAACCTTTCAAACGTCATTTTGTTAGGCATTTACACTGGGGAAGCTGCATTAAGTTATGACGCGGAATCATTGACACACATGGGTTATACTGGTTATATTTCCCTGAATATCTTGAACTTTGTGGATAATAAATATTGATACTCACTCTTCATCTTCCCTAGAAGAGCTAGGAGGCACAAATTTGCCAACAGGTCCCCGCCTATAAATAAAGTAAACTTTCTGAAAGCTTTTAAGTACAAAGCAAATGGAGAAGAAAAAAAGGCTATTTTAGTATGATAATTTATTTCGACAATTACTCAGATCAGTTGCCTTGGAGAAAAGAAGAAAAGAAGGGGAAAAAAAAAAAAAAATAATAATTTAACATTACAGTGGTAATCCTACATAATTTTAAACATGACAAGGTATCATTAAACATTCTATTCATTCGTTTCCTTTCAAATGAATTATTAAGTTTTACTTTCATAAATAACAAAAAAGTACAAAAGAAATATAACACAAGAGAACAAAATATGAAACATTTGTATTTTGTTCACAGTCATGGAAGATGAACCTCTAACACTGTGACATGGTATTAAAAGTCAATTTTTGGAACCAAACAAACCTGTTTAACTTTAAATTTGTGATTACCATACACATTTACTTAGTATGGGTCAACTTGTGAAGCATGAATTAATTATGTATTTTTTAAGGTTTAAAATAGCATTGAGCTAGGATTGACATGCATTTTTTAGCATGTTAAAGATACCTTGTACCAAGAGATTTCTTCAAACTTCCATGTAAAGAATTGCTCACTTGACCCCGCGCATTACCATATTTTTTGTTTTGTTCTAAAACCTGAAAAGAAAAGAGAAAGAATAATAATTTTAAAAATATATATATTGATACTGGGTGTCAGAATCGCAAGTAAAGGATGAATCAATATTTAACGACACCCCAGAAAATAAATACACACGGCTATTGGGTGTGAGAATCCCAAGTAAAGAATGAATGAATGAATGTTTAACAACACCCCAACACATAAATACACATGGCTATTGGGTGTCAGAATCCCAAGTAAAGAATGAATGAATGAATGTTTAACAACACCCCAACACATAAATACACATGGCTATTGGGTGTCAGAATCCCAAGTAAAGAATGAATGAATGAATGTTTAACAACACCCCAACACATAAATACACATGGCTATTGGGTGTCAGAATCCCAAGTAAAGAATGAATGAATGAATGTTTAACAACACCCCAACACATAAATACACACGGCTATTGGGTGTCAGAATCCCAAGTAAAGAATGAATGAATGAATGTTTAACAACACCCCAACACATAAATACACACGGCTATTGGGTGTCAGAATCCCAAGTAAAGAATGAATGAATGAATGTTTAACAACACCCCAACACATAAATACACATGGCTATTGGGTGTCAGAATCCCAAGTAAAGAATGAATGAATGAATGTTTAACAACACCCCAACACATAAATACACACGGCTATTGGGTGTCAGAATCCCAAGTAAAGAATGAATGAATGAATGTTTAACAACACCCCAACACATAAATACACATGGCTATTGGGTGTCAGAATCCCAAGTAAAGAATGAATGAATGAATGTTTAACAACACCCCAACACATAAATACACATGGCTATTGGGTGTCAGAATCCCAAGTAAGAATGAATGAATGAATGTTTAACAACACCCCAACACATAAATACACATGGCTATTGGGTGTCAGAATCCCAAGTAAAGAATGAATGAATGAATGTTTAACAACACCCCAACACATAAATACACACGGCTATTGGGTGTCAGAATTCCAAGTAAAGAATGAATGAATGAATGTTTAACAACACCCCAACACATAAATACACACGGCTATTGGGTGTCAGAATCCCAAGTAAAGAATGAATGAATGAATGTTTAACAACACCCCAACACATAAATTCACACGGCTATTGGGTGTCAGAATCCCAAGTAAAGAATGAATGAATGAATGTTTAACAACACCCCAACACATAAATACACACGGCTATTGGGTGTCAGAATCCCAAGTAAAGAATGAATGAATGAATGTTTAACAACACCCCAACACTTAAATACACACGGCTATTGGGTGTCAGAATCCCAAGTAAAGAATGAATGAATGAATGTTTAACAACACCCCAACACATAAATACACACGGCTATTGGGTGTCAGAATCCCAAGTAAAGAATGAATGAATGAATGTTTAACAACACCCAACACATAAATACACACGGCTATTGGGTGTCAGAATCCCAAGTAAAGAATGAATGAATGAATGTTTAACAACACCCCAACACATAAATACACATGGCTATTGGGTGTGAGAATCCCAAGTAAAGAATGAATGAATGAATGTTTAACAACACCCCAACACATAAATACACATGGCTATTGGGTGTCAGAATCCCAAGTAAAGAATGAATGAATGAATGTTTAACAACACCCCAAAACATAAATACACATGGCTATTGGGTGTCAGAATCTCAAGTAAAGAATGAATGAATGAATGTTTAACAACACCCCAACACATAAATACACACGGCTATTGGGTGTGAGAATCCCAAGTAAAGAATGAATGAATGAATGTTTAACAACACCCCAACACATAAATACACACGGCTATTGGGTGTCAGAATCCCAAGTAAACACTGCACCCAAATAGTCCATTTATTACATAAGGCAGGCCAGGATGTTACCTTAAATAATAATTGTATTTTTTCTAGACCAATTGACACTTCAACCAGTTGGGAAATGGACATAATGGGACAATATTTGTAGAATTACATAATCTACAAATAATCAAATGACATCCATGAACGATGAAATCAAATATCCTAGAAATCCTACAAAATTTCCAAATCTGAATCATATTTGAAAAAGTACCAGTTGCTCCTTGGCAGTCTTAAAGGCACTAGCAATGTTGCTGGGGTCATCAGTGTCACAGTGACGCTTTGAAATCTACAATTAATAAAAACATAAGACTAAATTCTAATTCAATCTGCAAACAATGCAAAATGTGATAGCGTAATCAAAGCCACTTGTGATAGTAAACCCAACATTAACCTGTTGCAAATCTAGGGTATTCCTTTGCAGCCTAATTGCATACTAGTATTCCTACAACACCTCTTGCCATTTCACTGGACATATGGTTTGTTTAGTAAATGTTTGCCCTGAACATATTTCCATTGAAATTTGGAGGATTTATTTGTGACTTTCTTAAAATCCTATGGTAAACAAATGGTTTATTACATATATGCAGGGAACATTTTGTTCAGTATTGCATCATGATTCGCAACGCAAATTTCACAGATCACTACACAATTTTAAAACATTAAAATTAAACAGATGCTAATCAATTTTTAACTAGAAATATCGCTAATCAAGATTTTAAAAACAAAATGTTTCCTGTATATGCCCCGTGCACATTAAAAACACTTTTCTTTAGTCGAGTATTATTTATGGCTAGGAAGAGTGGTTATTAGAAGACCTAAAGATAATTTTTTGTAGGCAATGAAAAAAGCTGTGGAATTCCACTTGATATCAAATCTTTGTATTAACTACCTGTGCTTCAACTGGTCTGTTAAAGACTCTTTGTTCTGCAGAACAACTTCCAAAGTTCCCATGTCCCTGTCCACTGCTGGAACCTAATGACAGACCGACAAAAGACTATTTTAAAACTACAAATGTTATTAAATTAAATGCATTACTTTTAGGTGGTAGGTAGAAACTCGTTATCTATACAACTTAAGCCAAATGAAAACAGTGGATACAATTCAACAATTCAATCTCAAGATTAAGTGGCTTATCAGATTACAATCATTTTATTCTGGTATATAATCAATGAAGATTACATTCTAAACTAAAGATTCTAAAAAATAACTCCTTTCTGCACCTATTAATTTTGTTTTTTAATCAAACCTTTACCTGTATTTGAGAATAAAGATCTTCTCTTGGCATCTTCATGAGAAAAGACGTTTCCGGAGATATCTCCCCCTTGGATCCGCTGTGGTAAAAACATGTTGCTAGAATTATCTCCACTTACTTTGTTCAAATTATGATTTGAAGAATTTTTTTTTATATCAGTCCCGTCAAGTGTTTTAACATGTTTAGCGTTTTCATTTTTGAACACAGAATCATCTTCATTTTCAGGAGGCAAGGACTGTCTTGAATCTTTCTGAAAGGGAAATAAAGCTATCAGTAATTTCAAAGAAACTGTCTAAGAGCCACGTTACTTACTACTACAGGGGAAAACTAGTGTAACCCTTTGTTGAAAAATTAGCTGTTGACATGAAAATTGGCTGCAAAATAGTCTCTGAAAATCTTGATAACGATCATAACTAGTTCACACATTGTTTGTTCAGTATTGTCCACAAATATAAAACAAATTGTGCACTAGTAATATTTTCCTTTTTCTACCCCTTATAACTGATGCTTTACCTCTTGATTAGTTATCATTTCCGTCACACATGCCATATTCAGGATACTTTCCAGGGTTAGGGATGGTTGCCATTTTTGACTATCTGTAACAAAAAAGATATGAGTTAATGTTTCTATGCAGCTTTTAAATCTCTAGAAAAACATTTGAATCTTTTTCCAAGACATATTACATATACGTTAGGTGGAAACAAGAATTCCACAGAATTACATGTCTTGCCTACCAAAAACACAGTTGCATCCATAGCTGTTCATCTCAATATATGATAAAAAAAAATTAAATTAAATTAAACTTTAAAAAACAATAATAACCTAGTCCATTTTATTATATAATGCCTGATGAGGTCACAGACGAAAGTGGAAACTAGGAAATCATCACCTTCAGCATACTCTAACCGTGAAATATATATATATATATATATGTGTATATATTTTGCAAGTTGAGAGGTTGGACGCAAATAATGTGACATTTGTTTTACATGTATATATAATCTCAACACAGTTGCCCTGAACATCCTACTTCATATGATATTTCATCGTTACCTCTTTACAGCTCTAATTTCCTATCATCAAGTACATGCATTATAAATTTAAACTGTAGACGCCCTGTAACAAGGTTTGGCAAGATATAATAGTGAGACATAAAAATAGAACTACTGACCATTCCTGTGTCGCCTACATATTGCTAGAGCACCTTCAGCATAGTTGTTGAAACCTATTTAAAAAAAAATGAATATATATATATATATATAAATAAATGCTGTAAATATATTGTGTCATTAAAGTATTGCAAGCAGTCAACAATGGCCAAAACTGTGTGTATTACCATCTCAACTGGCGAGTTATATTTAAACAAACACGAGCACAATTGTTTTAGCTGCGTACTTAGGTGAAAGCGTATATCATGTGTTAATTAGGAAGCGATTGTTCAGTGTTAAATGAGCAGATATCACCAGTTTCCTCTGCATGAATTTTGGAACTTATTATCAGTAGTAACATTTTTTTAATCATACTATTGCACTTGGTAGTCCCTTGCAGTTTTTCGCAATATACTTTGCAGTTTGCTTAGCAAAACTTTCTAAGTGAAAAATAATGGTAAAATCAAGCTAGGACATGAGAGGTGGTACATTTTTCACACAACAGAAATTTAAATAGAAATGTTTCTAAAGTCCCTCAGTTATTTCTGCTTTTATAGAACTGATATTTTCAATAAAACAATATCATCAACAATAGGTTCATTGTTACTATTTAATACAGAATAGGGGTGTATTTTATTAAAACATTCAACATCGAATAAGTCTAAAATTAACTGAAAATTGTATAATATTCTGAACTTTGATCCAAGTACAATAAGGTCAAACAAGGCTAAAAGTTAGACCTTTTCTCATATGATCTTCTTCTTTTTTTTAAATCAAGAAAATGGTTTTTTTTGTTATTTAGAGATTACACTATCAATTTTAAAGATAACAAGAGGAGTCTAACTACCCTAGCTCTGCAGAAAAATTATTAGTGTTAAGTAGGAGTCAGGACCCCTCATGTTTCAAGTCAGTGTTCGAGATTAACAGTATCCCAATATCCCGGGGATACCATAATTTAATTTTGGATACCAGACTTCAAGAACCCAGTATCCCACCGGGATGCCATATAATACTAAATTCTCAGGTGGGATACCAGATTTTGAAATGTTAAAAATTTTAATCTCGAACACTGCAAGTAGTTTGTACATTAATACTATTTCAAATTAAATTACAGGAATTTACTGGCCAGATAAAACAACATTTAAAAACAAGTCCTGTCATATATATCTCACCAATGGTAGGTATGGTCTTATTTAATGCGAAATTGAAAACCCAACAAAATGCTATTTGGTACATTGCTACCTGTAGCATCCAATGTTCTCTTTGCTGTGATAATGTTAGGTACATGTACTGTGTTATAACATTTGATACTGAAAATGGAACTCACCTTTTTCAGAATCAAGTGAATCTGCCAAAGTTTCATAAAAATCTCGACAACTTTTTGAGACATCACAATCACAAGGCACTCTGAAAATACAAGAATATACCTCTACATTAAAGAATATTATTACATCAGTGTACATGTATTACATGTATGGATTAATTACCCCTGAGCAATACGGTTTAATAGACTGGGATCAATGACTGGTAACTTAATCTACTAAATACACACTTGCCAAAAAGAAATCACAAGTGAAGGCAACTGGAAGGACAGACCAATTAATAAACTGAACAGTCAATGTAAGTTTATGTAGGTTTTTTAAGTAAATTATATTCGACGACAAAACATGACACATCGTTGGACAGTTGATTTTGTTTTGTAGTCAGTTTGACAATAGTGGTTTATTTTCTATGTGTGTATGCCATCATGATCAAATGCAATGCTGGTGGTTGGATGCCTCTTTAGGTGCCGGAATCATGTCTGGTCTGCCTGATCTGGTATGCATGTCATTGGTGGCCCCCTGCAAAGTCTCAGTCAGGATCTGGTTTGTCTTGACCTTCTTCAATCAGGCGTTGAAATGGCAGCATAGTATTCACTTGGCAATAGCAGTGACATCCTGGTTTGGCTTATGACAATGGTTTTTGGCAGTATTCTCGGCTGGCGAAATGAATGTTTTCTTCATTGAAACCTGTCTCAAGTTGTAGAGTTATTAGCACTACTTAGTGAGAAGTCAATGTCTATGTAATTAAATATTTTGTACCTAATCCAATTTCAAATACAAAATCAAACAATTAAACCACAACCTGTTTAGTGTCTTATCTCACTTGGTATCTTGTTGGTCCATGTTTTTACTTTGGTGCCAGACTGTACATCAAAGAATGATGCGCAGTTTCCAGTGACCAGTCAAGCATTGTTAATTCTCAGCCATCTTTATTTCAGAGGTGCCAGAAAACACCAATTATTCCTTTAGTTTTTACATAACAACACATTATTAACTACTATCACGTTTTTAATGAAACATACACTTTTTTTGACCCAGTAGTATTCGAAATATTACATATTTTTCTAGAATATGGTAGCCCGACACCTGTGGTGAGTGTTTTTCACAGTAGGACTAGTAAAAAGTCTTCCGATCATGTCCTATGGCAAGATTTTTGGAATACAAAAATAGCAAGAAACTAAACAAAAATATATCCCCAATCTCTAGTAGAAATGTCACCACTTCAGTCATATTTATAACAAGCATTTGAGAGGACTGTACTGCTAAAGCCATACATGTCCCTAACCAGGCCCATCAATGTTTTTCATCTACAAAGTTCTAGAGCCATAATTCTGTGAAAAATGGATAAATTGCCATGAAAGTTAAAAATGCTCTGTTTACAACAGAACATGATAAAGCTACACACACAATTTCAGCTCAATATCTTAAGGCATTGCCCCCTTCCCCCCCCCCCCCAATAAAAAAAATCCAGGAAACATTTTCGTAGCTCCTAAGTTCAAGGGCCATAACTCTGTCAAAAATGGGTAAATTGTCATAGAAAGTCAAATTTGATCTGTAACCATATGATGATAAAGCAATATAAAAAAATTCAGCCATTGTGAAAAAAGCATCTGGAAAATGATGTGGGACCGATGAAAGGAGACAGACAGACAGAAGGATGGAGATGAAACTTATAGCAGAGGAAGTAGACCATTAACTCAACAAATTAACTGGCTTGTTGACACTCGCAAAGGAATAAAACGTTCTGGCAACAAAACCAAATTTTCTTATCTCCTAAGTTCATAACCATAATTTTTTCAAAAATGGGTAAAACGCCATGAAAGTCAAGCTTGATCTGTAACAGAACATGATAAAGCTATACAAAACAATTTCAGTTAAATATCTTGAGGCATTGTGAAAAAACATCTGGAAAACTAGAAGTGGAACTGACTAACAGAAAGACAGACAGGACAGAGATGAAACCTATAGTCCCCCCTATAGTTCTTGTAACCGATAACTTAGGTCTATCTAATCCTAAAACACTTGAACTATGGTTCTGTGCTACACTGGTGTTTCAAAAATATGTAAATATGTAACCGATTGGAGGTTCTCACAATTTTAAAGTTGCGTAACCGACACGCAAACAGAACAACGGTTCTCGTGAAATATTGTGCCCTGATGGAATGCAGATGATTCGTCCTCTGAACATTTCGTCCACTAAAAATTTGTCCACTGTTGAACTCAAGACGATTCGTCCGCAACCAAAAATTGTTCTTGGGCAATTCGACAACTATAATTTTTTTAACACGTCCTTTTTAAGTACAGATTGTAACCTAACCTAACAGCTTTGCCATGTCTGACATCGCCAGTGGCTTTGCCCATGGCAGAAGGGATCGAGGTTACTAAGTACGATGGGGACAATTCGATAGGCATAGTGTATTATAGTTATAATCTATATATATATATATAGTTTGTGGAGAGTATAGCTGATCATTCAAGAATAACAACATATCAATAAAGTACTATAATGGACACAGACAGACAATAACAAGTTGATAGTGCCACTAAAATTTAGTTTGTTTTATATACTAGTAGTTTACCACAAAACGAAAATAATTAACCATTCCTATGGCTAAGAAATAACATCCGTCTGGAAAGCGCCCTGTTTACCCATAAAATAAAAATATATATTTCCAGTTTTGCATCTCACTTTCAGAATGAAGATTTCTGCTACTTGTATATGTCCTCAATTTAAGTACCGGTACTCACATGTTGTAGGAATGAGCTGATGATAAATGAACCATCATGCTTCGAACACCATCAGCTTTCTGAGATACACTGATCATCTCAGCATCAGAACTAAAATGTAGATCTTGCAGGTGCTGCAGAAACTGGGATTGCTGACAATTTAATTCCATAACTGAAAATAGCAAACACAACACGATCAAGGGTTGAAATTGGCTGAAAAAATGGTTGCAGGATAAATATGAAAAATAAATGCAACCGGTAGCAAAAACCAGTAGGGACGACAGTATTTCGAACCCTGATTATTTCACAGAAGAAAACATTAACTACAGATTTAATTATTTTATCACATAGAGCTACATGGAGCCATGGTCCACACACTTTAGATCGAGTACTCTGCTATTTGAGAGCTAGTCTGTCCCATCCTCCTACAAAAATGTTTTTTGTTAATAATTTCATTTTGGTTCAACTTAAGAATTTTTTTTTTGGAAATAACACAAAATTACTATTACAAAATAATCTGCTGAGAAATAAATAACAGTAAATTTCATATGAAAAAAGGTGTTCCCTGTGGGATGGACATTTGGATGGTTATGATCACTCTCTGCCATCAGAGATAACTCTATAGAGAAAACACAGGTAGACAAAGTTTCACGCTCTAATAGAACAATAGAACACTCTTGTTTGAAGTTAAATACTATTACATGGGCGGCGCAGACAGCATCGTCCATGTCTCGGTGAGGGTAGTTGCATTGTTTGTGGGCAACAGTATGTACATTCTGTCACATTCACAGAAATTTTTGTAAAAACAAGGTTAAAACGAGCAAGATTGAACTTGACCCACTCATAATCATAACAAATTTCTTAATACCATTTTTCTATGAATTTCAAAAACTGTCAATTGAAAGAAAACTTTATTTTAAAAACTATTTTTGTCTGTTCTCAGCTGTATACTGCTGTCTGATTATTGAAGTCACATGATTGTCACATAGTCTACTGGCAAAACTCTCTTTACAGATCCTTGCCAAATTATATGGTCCTTACATGTTTTAACATAAATATCTTTCTGGATATATATATTTATTGAAACTCAGAATGCAGCTTATATTTTAAAAAAAATTTTTTTTTACCATTATAACCATGCATTCATTTGCTCAAACCGGCCTCGGTGGCATCGTGGCAGGCCATCGGTCTACAGGCTGGTAGGTACTAGGTTCGGATCCCAGTCGAGGCATGGGATTTTTAATCCAGATACCGACTCCAAACCCTGAGTGAGTGCTCCGCAAGGCTCAATGGGTAGGTGTAAACCACTTGCACCGACCAGTGATCCATAACTGGTTCAACATACATGTAGGCCATGGTTTGTGCTATCCTGCCTGTGGGAAGCGCAAATAAAAGATCCCTTGCTGCTAATCGGAAGAGTAGCCCATGTAGTGGCGACAGCGGGTTTCCTCTCAAAATCTGTGTGGTCCGTAACCATATGTCTGACGCCATATAACCGTAAATAAAATGTGTTGAGTGCATCATTAAATAAAACATTTCTTTCTTTCATTTGCTCAACTTATATTAAGACATCATAATTGTTATATAAATATTTGTTTTCCAAAAATGTAATCTGTTAACATTGGTTCTCCATTTTGTAATTTGCTTTAAAATAGTTAAAGTAATTTTTATAAATTATTATAAGTACATGTTTTGTTGAACAACATACATGTTTTGATAAAACACTATAAGATTTTGTGTTAGAATTAAATTTTGGCTGTAAGCTATACCACTAACGTTTCAAGTTTTAATGCACGTGCAGTAAACTTTGCTACATAGTGGCCATTTTAGTGCTAATTTAAAGCGTAGAAATACTAATGAAAAGGTAGCTATTTAGATAACAACTGTTTATAAATATCGATATGCTTTAAAAGCAAATGCTTATATGTTTAACGAACCTGGTTCACCCTTGATACCACTTTTCAGAGGTAAAGCATGGCTGTACCACTTTTGTGTGTGCGTGTGTGTTATATTTGTTGTATCTGCGAAAATATCCTTCACAGATGAATTTGAAAGGAGTCTGGCAACCCCAAACCAATGTGATATTTGTGATTATGTCAAATATTTGTTATCAGGGAATTCGAAAATGATCAGTGTAATTGTGGTATTTAACGTCAAACATAGGGTTATTGTTGTATTTGAGCGAGAATCTTTGCCTACCCGGAAATGGACAAAAATTCCGTGTTTTCGCTATAGGAGAAGCCACGGTGACGTCACATGTTTTGATCATGTGGTACCGCGTGAGCGCTGGTAGGCAAGAAACCAGTTGACAATACTGGCATTAGTAGTAACAATCAACTTTGCCCATCCCACAACGGAGATCGTCATTTTATACAAGGTTTGTTGTATGTTATTCATTCGTAATACTAATACACGTCAGTATTTATTGAAATGAAAATTGAAAAGATAATAAAATTAAAAATAATAATAATAAAAGCCCCCACCAAACTGACATGAAAACAATGATACTCTGTGAACAGTAGGCCTACCCAGTCAATCGACAAACAACGTTTTATGTAACTTTTTGTTTGTATTGACAGATCCATTATAGTGGGTAAAACAAAAATCTGAATATATTTTATATTGTATTATGCCATAAAATATGTAGGTGGCTGGAGTATTTATATTTTTAATTAAATAACAGGGAGCTGTGTGTGTGTGTGTGCAATCAAGCATATATATATTGTTTCATATGAAAATGGTTCTGAAATATTTCCATTTATTAATTATATTATATGTTAATTATAATGTTTTACTTTTTTTTTATTGAAGAAATGATCCACAGGTGTATTTGTAATGTGTAAGTTGATTTTTTAATAATAAAATAAAAGGTATAAACATTTCAGGGTGGGATATCAGATGTATTAAATCATTTGTTTGGGATTAAAAATAAATAAATACTAATAATAAAACTGGATATTGATCCACAAGTTGGTGATAGCCACCATATTTTATTAAAAACATAAATTATGTTACATGCATTTATTATATAAGTTATCTGAATTTGTTTGCAGCAAATAAATAAAGAAAGAAAAGGGGAGCTGATTGTATTTATAAGTATTATTGTCATCAGTGACAGATGTCAATATGTCTTCACAAATACATTTATGTGTATTCAAATATTTCAATAATATTCAATATACACAATATAAAACTTTCATACTTATATATCATAGAAATTTACCAATTTTCTTATTTTTTTCTAGGTATCAGTGATCCCTGTTTATTGACAAAAAGAGAACCGGCAACTCTTGGATGAAAAATGGGCCTTTCACGATGAATTAAGGGCGTTTAAGTTTTAGGGTGAATTAAGGAATGCTAAGGAGAACACTGGTATTAGATTCAGCGATTCTTTTCTACAGTATCTCATGTTTCTGTGCATAAGAAGGATACCAGAACCTTTTTCACTGACTTTCCAAACTACCATATGCAATATTATTGGGGCTATTCAGTATGTGATGATGACATTGATAACACTTGGATTTAATCTTTTTTTTACCAGGATCTCTATTTTCTAATCAAAACAGACTTTACAAAATCAATAAAATTATATCGAGAAACAATAGACAACACATATTTATTATTTTCTTTTCTATTATCATTATAAACCAATGATCAAATGATATTTGCATTGTGTTAATGTGTGTCTTACATTAAAACATTGTATTGTTACCATTTACAGTAATTTGTTGTTTTAACTGGTTTATTAATCAGGTTGAAAGTGATAGCCTTTGAAACTGTGCCTCTTGTCAAAGGTAACTGACACTGTTTTAGATTTGAAAGGAAGGAATCTTTTATTTAACAATGCACTCAAGTCATTTTAATTACGGATATATAGTCAGACATGTTTAGGGATCACACAGATAATATTAGGGAGGAAACCTGCTGCTGTCACACAATGGATTACTCTTTCCGATTAACAATAAGGGACCTTTTATATGCATCAGCCCACAGACAGGATAATAAATAGTGTAGCCTTTGTTACACCAGTTGTAGAGCACTGGCTGGAATGAGAAACAGCCCTATAGGACCACCAACAGGAATCAATCCTAGATCGACTGCGTATTAAACTATGTCCTGGCCTGCATGGGATTAGACGATTAAAATATTAATGGCAATTTTTATGTATATATATATATAAAAAATAATGCTACAAAATGTTCTGAAGATGGAACCACAAAGGTGAGGGACCAAGTAAATTTGAGATGTATCCGGTTTAAAAGGCTAAGTTCTGTACTAATATTTAAAAAGGGACGCTGTAGCTAGAGGGAGCAATGTATGTGTGGTCATGGAACATGTATGGAAACTAAATTTAGGTTCCTCCATTTTAATACAATGTGTTAATATGTATCCGATATCGGCAAGTTTAAGGAATAAAAAAGGACTTGATAAAATTAATAGTTTTAAAGTTTTTGTAAAGTTTTCTAATAAGATACTTGCTTAAATTTATTGTTGATGAAAAGCCTTACAAATGAACCAGTAGACAAGTCTGATGTGTTATATATATATAACTACTGTCTATATATTGTCTACTGGTTGTTCATTTGTAACAAATGTTCATATATATATATATATATATATATATATATATATATATATATATATATATATATATATATATATGGGTTATTTAAAATTCTTTAAAGAAATAATTTCCTTTAACAAAGTGTAGGCCAATTATTTCTTTTAAACAGTTTTAAATAAAAAATATAGGCCTACTCGTTTTATTTTATTATTTTTATTTGTGTGTGCGCGCGCTCGTTTGTAATGCTTTACTTGAAATATGGACCAGACGCTTTAAAAATACATGGACTAAAAATATTTATTCAGGTGAAAGAAAAAGAAAAAAAAGGAAGTTTGCTATAGTTTTGAACTCTGTCAATCGTCAAATTTTATGGGTGGAAAGAGTACATGTATCTCCTCCATACATGAGCTATGTAGAATAGCGTTCCCGTGCTACAAGCGGTAATTTAAGCACATGTTGGCCATTCTTTGCTATTCACGCTACGCTAGTTCGCTTTGTTACTAATGGCCATTATGATAGACTTCTGCCTACCAGATGCGCGCGCATGCTGATACGTGACGTCACTTCCGTAAACACATGGCTTCTCCTATTGAGTTATCTCTGGCTGAGAGCGATCATAACCGTCCAAATGTTCGTCTTAGCTCTTGAATGGCAGAATACTCGGGCTAATGCGACACCAAAGGGAAAATACCGTGTCATATGGAAAAATAAGTACTTATTAAGTTTAAGCGTATTAAATAAAATAAGTCAAGTCCAACTGAATTTGATGTTTTCCGCTTCCCGCCACACGATGTACAAGAACTGGCTATAAACACGAAACCGTGTAATAGCCGGGGATACAAATATAAACTTACCTTTTCTTTGGTTAAAACGGACCCACGACATGTTTATAAAATTTTAATTAATATTGAATTATTCAAAATGTAACAATTATATAGTTTGAACTAGGTTCAAATTTTCCATGATGGCCTAACAATAAAATAATAAAGTAACGAGCAATAGTTCCAAACGGTAGGCCTACGTTAAAGTGACGGTATAATTATGTTAGCCTACTGAGTACAGATCAATCAATATTGACTTATAGTAGCCTATAGGCCTACGTAGGCCTACATGTACCCCGGTAATTTTAACATATATAGCTAGTCTTAGAGAGGAAACCCGCTACATGTGTTTTCCATTAGTTGCAATGGACCCGTTTGATTTATATGTCGATGTTCAGGGCAATTTCATCATGGGGCCGTTTTGACCGCATACCATATCACATATACATGTATACTACATCCTTTTTATTTTTTCAATCGTGGTGCACTGGCTAGAACGAGAAATAGCCCAATGCCGCAATGGGATTGAACCTCTGGGGCGGATCTAGGAGGGTCCAAGGTGTCCGCCCCCCCCCTCAAATTTGAGAAGAGCCCCTTTTATTTAGGATTTTAAGGTTTTTTACAAATTTATTTAGTTTTTTAAAATTATTATAATTTAAAAAAAAATCTAATTATACCAAAGAAAATCCATGTGAACCATGTGTAATTTTTCAATAGTGCCTTTTCATAATGTTATGGTGTCTTGGACCCCCCCCCCCCCCATCAGAAAAGCTGGATCCGCCCCAGAACCTAGATCGATCATGCATCTGGTGAGCGCTTTACTACTGGGCTATGTCCCGCCCATTTGTCAACTAAAAACCACGCAATAATAGCTATAGGGCCTACGACAAAACCAAAGTCTTTGAGTTCCCCTCATTTTAATCAATGAACAGCTATGAAAAATTCCACTACGGTAAGCCTACATTATAAACTGTCCTGCTACCCATCTTAGAGCATGGATACAGCAAGAACTAAAACCCCTATCAAATCATTTTGTTTAGGCCTACTACATGCATGCAAACTTGTAGTTTAGTGTTATCAAAGGGCAAGACGTAAAGTTTGTTTTATTTAACGACGCCACTAGAGCACATTGATTTTTAATCTTATCATCGGCTATTGGACGTCAAACATATGGTCATTCTGACACTGTTTTTAGAGGAAACCCGCTGTCGCCACATAGGCTACTCTTCTTTACGACAGGCAGCAAGGGATCTTTTATTTGCGCTTCCCACAGGCAGGATAGCACAAACCATGGCCTTTGTTGAACCAGTTATGGATCACTGGTCGGTGCAAGTGGTTTACACCTACCCATTGAGCCTTGCGGAGCACTCACTCAGGGTTTGGAGTCGGTATCTGGATTAAAAATCCCATGCCTCGACTGGGATCCGAACCCAGTACCTACCAGCCTGTAGACCGATGGCCTGCCACGACGCCACCGAGGCCGGTAGGGCAAGACGTAACCCATTGGTAAAGTGCCCGCGTTTGGGATCAATGCCGTCGGTGGGCCCAGTGGGCTATTTGTCGTTCCAGCCAATGCCCCACGACTGGTATAAAAAAGGCCGTGATAGGTGTCATAGTATCCTGTCTGTGGAATAGTGCACATAAAAAATCCTTTGCGACTAATGGAAAATGTAGCGGGTTTTCTCTCTAAAACTATGACATCTAAGACATCCAATAACCGATGATTAATAAATCAATATGCTCTAATGATGTTAAACAAAACAAACTTTAAAAACCCTAAAAACTTTTATAATTAGGGGCCTAGCTTTACCATTGCTTAGGTGGTTGAACGCTCGCCTGAGGTGCTTGCGTCACAGGATCAAACCATCCCATTCAACTGATTAGTTTTTTTCTCGTTCCAACCAGTGCACCACAACTGGTCAGAGGCCGTGGTATGTGCTTTCCTGTCTTTGGGAAAGTGCATACTTACCAAATGTTTGACATCCAATAGCCAATGATTAATTAATCAATGTGCTCTAGTGGTGTCGTTGAACAAAACAAACTTTTTACTATTGTTGGGTCACCAAACTGTTTATATATGTATAATTATATGTTTAGCCTACATTATTATATGCAAGCACAGGACTAAAGCATTGTGTATTGTATTGTATCGTCTTCAGGCAGAATAAAACCTATAGTCCCCTCCGGTTGGACCGATAGGGAACTAATAAAGATAAAATATGCCCCCCCCCCCCCCTCCAAATATCGTTCTTACGGGCCTGTGGATTGCAGAAATTTATACTTTGAAAAGTAATTATATTGGAATTTTGTTTTTGATTTCCAACTGAAGTATTTCCAGTATGTTCACATGCTGAGTCATTTTCCTAAAACATGTGACAGGAATGCTCGGACAACATTTGTGGGAGCGTTTGCGGATAAACATAAAAGGGATAAATGTGATGGCAGCCTAAGCAAGATAATTGGGACAAGTTTGCACAAAAGGTCTATTTTATGGTATTGGCAATTATATGGTGGGCTCGTACAAACTAAAGGTGGTGCACAAATAGCCATGCATATTTATAACATGGTTTGAAAAGGAGTCTCCAAATATGACCCTTGTATTTTGTCATTTCTCCGATGGAAGTATTTGCGACAGTGGACCTGGCGTCCATTGTTTCTGGGTTTGAAATCAAAGCTGTTGCATAAGAGAATGGGTATTCCTATCCTTTTCACAACGTGCAGGTTTCTGCTGATGGACAGCTGGTTAATGGAAAGAACATCTGGCATCTAAGTAAAGTTTATTGGCGACTATATGGAGTTGCAGTCCAACACCTACTGGTCGTTTTCCGAGCACACATGGCTAACATGAGGTGTCCAGATTACAAAAACAAAATTGTTTGTTTTGTTTAACGACACCACTATCTAGAGCACACTGATTTATTAATCATTGGCTACTGGATGTCAAACACGTGGTAATTTTACATAATCTTAGAGAGGAAACCCGCTAAAAAAAATTCATTAGAAGCAAGAGATCTTTTATATGCACCATCCCACAGACAGGATAGCATATGCCATGACCTTTGATATACCAGTCGTGGTGCACTGGTCCAATGGGCCCACCAATGGGGATCGATCCCTGACAGACTGCGCATCAAGCGAGCGCTTTACCACTGGCCTACATCCCACCCCATAAGGCGCACACAAAGACAGAGGCTGGTCTAACAGCAATACTGCCTTGGACTGGTGTGTCAACTCCTGTTGGGAGCATGTATATACCCATAAGGCAGTGCACAGGGTGAAAGTTGGTTTTGGAACTTTTTCTATGGAAGCTGACCAACTGCGAGCCACCCACCAATCTCAAAATGCTACTTCTCAATCATATTTCGAAATCTACATTCCAGAGTTTCCACGCCAATGCTTACAGGTACTGGCAAATGATGGATGCATTCAGATATGAGGACAATTAGGTATTACATTAGTGATGACAGAAGCAGAGGAAGTAGCACATCAACTCAACAAATGAGCTGTTTGTCGACACTCGCACATGAACGAAAAGTCTTGCCAGATGGTAAGGTGACCTATGGAAATAAGACCAAAATCCCGAATGGCGCTTCAGTCTCGGTTTCATACCTTTGATATATGGGTACTTTTCAATGCGGACAATGTCGAAATCATCTGGTTAGGTTACTGCTCAGTCTGTTAAGACTTTTGGCATAGAAGAACTCTCTGAAGTGAGCTACAATATGGAAAACGGTCCTTACTGGTATTTTACCATCATCAGTACTCGGAGCAATGTCGTCGTGTCTATCTGGAGTGTAGGACGCCCGAATCTTGCAATCATCACATATACAAAGCCTACGTTGTCTTGTATGTCAGTTATTAAAACCTGATGCTGTCAAGCTGCAACACTCTGAAGCAGATTTGCTTGCTCAAGTCAATAACATCTATTTAAAAATGTAATAAACTAAAATACTGCAAAATGCACCTTTGTTTGCGTTTTCTTTTGTTTGGTTTAAATCGGTTTCTGCTTTACAGAGATGGCCACTTGAGCAGATTAGTGTATAAAGCATTGTTCATTAAGAGTATGTCAGCATCAGATGGACAGTACTCCTAGCCAGAGTAGCCTCATTCACAAATGTAAATATGATTTTAATCTTTAAACTGGTCTTTGGACTGGATGGAAACCAGTAACATCATGCATGACTGCTTGACATCCTAAAACTACCACAGCTGTAGAAGTCTACTCTATAGGTAAGGGTCTCTTAAAATGTGATGTGGATCTTAACCTCATCTAAAATATGGTTATGTTTTTGTTATTTAGTATAGGTTAGACATGTTGCAAGGCACTGTCACTAGTGCATAAAATATTTACATATGTTCTACATGTGAAAGTGCACATGAAAACCATGTGCTATTACATGGTGACATCAGAGGGGACATGCCTTATGATGATAGGGACACCATAATAGGTTTCTCACTCACTTGAAAGGTATTTAATAATCATAGACTTAACAAAGCCCCATATTTAATTAAATGTAGGCAACAATACTTGAAGAAACAAGTTCCTGTGCACCAAATAAAAACCGATAAAAATTATTGTAAAGTTTGCAAATGGCTAAAATTTGTGACTTGTGGACGGAACCTAATTGTACAAATGATCTCAGAATGTTTATGAATGACCAATAAATAATTTCTTGAAACAGATTAATTTTTTCTACAAGACTGTTAAATATATACGTTTTGCAATACAAGTACAGGAACTTTTTTCTGTTTTTATATATATACCCGGTATGTATCAAACAAATAAATGTCATTTCAAAGGGGTGGGATGTTGCCCACTGGTAAAGTGCTTGGAAATGCGTGGTTGTTGTGGGATCGATCCCCATTGGGCTATTTTTTTGTCCTAGCCTGTGCATTACAATAGTACACCAAAGGCTGTGGTATGTCCTGTCCTGTCTGTGGGATGGTGCATATAAAACATCCCTTGCTAAAAACAAAATGTAGCGGGTTTCCAAGGCGCGTGTGCAGGGATTTCAGTGGGGTTGGGGTTATAGACTGTGTTGAGCGAAGTTTATATAGGGCCATGGTCCCCCAGAAAATACATTTCAATTTTTTTTTAAGCTTGGGCAAGTAAGGGTTTCGACCTCCAATACCCTCCCCCTACACATGCACCCGATTCCTCTCTAAGATCATATGTCAAAATGACCAAATGTTAAACATCCAACAGCAGATGGAAGGAAGGATAGGATATGTTTTATTTAACAACGCACTCAACACATTTTATTTATGGTTGTATGGCGTTGGATGATTATTAAATCAATATGCTCTAACTTTGATGTCGTTAAACAACCCCCCACTAACTTTACCCTTTCCAAACGAAAGAATATTTATTTGAATTTGTCGATTTTAACACGTAAAATTAAGAAGTGAAAACGTCTACTTTAGTATGTTTTATTTTAAAAATATATACATGATCAATGTGTTATACAAACTAAACTTTGAAAATTCTACTAACACTTTATAAAATATTAATTCTGAAATAGGAAGGTACGATTGTCGATAATACGTTGTCAAAATCCAACCGGTTTTAATGAAAGACTCTAGTACCGTATCCTCAACCGAACGTTCTTCGTACAGCGCAAGATTTCTCTTTTAATTTTTTGAGACAAACCCTACAATTTGAAATCGGCAAACGCATGTGTTAGCTGAAACTGACAACAGGCTGTCGTTTGTGCTTTGCCGAGCTATGGCGGCTCAGGCTACGAATCGAGTGTATACTTTTGACGATCTCCGTTCATAGCGAACACACACAAGTTTTTTAAAAGTGCATTTGAGCTTGTATTTCATATTTGTACATGATGTTATAATATGGTAACCAGAGAATGTAACTTTAAGATGAAACAGATAGGCTTAACATGATACTGTAAAACGGGATATTAGCAATGCAAAAGCCTTACATAACTGAAGGGGAAATATTCTGGAAACTAGGAAGAAGAGTACTAGAAATAGAAACAAAGAGTGAGAGAAGGAAAGAAAAAAACCCCAAAACCCCCACCTTTTTTGAAAGATAAATAAGATCAATGCGATCTTAAAAAGAAAAGAAATTATAGAAAGTCGAGATACGTTTTCCGAACTGGCGGTATTTTGCATAAAAGTATGTTTATTAGCTTATTCGTATATTTTGTTATTAATAAGTTTATACATGCATTTATACAATTTGTTTGAGGAACTGCTGCCAAGGTTCCCACTGATCATCAAAGTCTTTATACAGGCAATTTTTATAAAAAATATATTTTTCAATCTGTATTTTATCAATAATGAATCTTAGCATTGTGTTTTTATTTAATCTGATCTTTTGTAATTTCGTTCTATATATATAAAACTTCATATTAATAATCAACCAATTAATAAAACAATGCTTTTTTGTTATACCAAATAAAACCATGTTTTTATCCAACTGAAACTTTTCATCTTTTTTTAATGCCCATTCTTCTACTGCTTTCCATAGGACTGTAACTTTAGAGCACTCATAAAATAAGTGTTCCAGTGTTTCTGGCATAAGATGGCAAAAATCGCAAATATTAGAATCAACATATTTCATTTTATTTAGAAATATATTTGTAGCTGTTATCCTGTGTAAAATTTTATACTGAAACCATAATAAAGATGGGTCTTCAATAGTTTTGAATGGTAGAGCATAATACTTTTCCCATACTTGTGAAGTGAAGTCAAACCCCAATACTGAATATCTTTTTGGGACGTAGGAACTATTGTAGTGCGATTTAATATTGCGTATATTTGCTTACTTAGGTTTGTATCTTTTAAAAATAGTTTTATTTTAAACGGAAGAATCGGGTTGAAAACAGTGTTAAAACTTTGGTTGTTTGATTTTGTCGTTTTACAAATATATAATTTAATGGCTCTGATTAAAGAAGCATATTCTAAAAAATAGGATTGTACTTGGTATTTTGTTATGAAAATATTGTAATTCATTAATGTCCCATTTTCGTTTATTAGATCTTGAATAAATATTGCCTTTTTGCAAATACTTCATATAAATAAAAGGTTTGCCGGGTTTTTTTAATTTTTTGCTATTGTACCAAATGTTAAGGCTCATTACATCTTCATTATTATCAGGCGTTTCTTTCTGTTGAATGGTAAGCCAGCTTAGTAACACATCTTTCCAAAAATTATTTTTATTTTTTGTTATTTTTAGCTGAATATAATAATCTCCATATTTAATCATATTTGCTGTCGTTAAACCTCTTACAGCTTGGAAAAGATGTGTCCATTTCGAGTTTGATATTAGAAGTCTTCTTAACCAAGTAGCTTTTATCGCAGTTGTAAAAAAATTCATGTTTAGCATTTTGATGCCTTCATTTACATAGTCTTGCATTAGTACTTCTCTTTCGTTTGTTTTGCCAAATAAAATTAAAAAACATTTTAGTTATTTGTTTTGTTACTTAATCTGGTACATTTGGTAATGCAATTAATAAATGTGTTATTTTTTAAATTATTAAGGTTTTGATAACAACGACGTGACCCAGTGGAGTTAATTTTCTAGTGGACCATTGTTTTAACATTTTTTTCATTTCCATTAACTTCGGTTCAAAGTTAGTTTGAATCATTTCTTCAATATTAACTGAAAAATATACTCCTAGTAAGGAAAAGGTTTCTGCACCCCATTCTAACTTCCATTTTGGATGATGAAAAACATCTTTTGAATATTTTGTACTGCCTATCCAGATGATTTTTGATTTCGAGTAGTTTGTTTAATCCAGATACGTTGGCATACAGGTCTAATATTTTTAGAGTGCTATCCAGGGATTTGTGGGTTCCATCTAAAATGAAGGAGGTGTCATCAGCATACAGCGATATTAAATATTCTTGCCTGTTTACAGTTATACCTTTGATATCCTTTGAATTTCTTATTAATATAGCTAGTATCTCGGCGCAAATTATGAAAATATAGGGGGAAAGTGGATCGCCTTGTCTACAACCTCTTTCTAGTTTAAAACTTTCAGACAGAAATCCATTTAGTAAAATCCTTGATTCTGAGTTATTATAAAATGTTTTAATCCATGATTTAATTGACATTTTAAAATTGAAAAACTCAATCCTTTTCAAAATCTACCAGGAACAATAAGCCTTAGTTATGCATTTCCGGTGATCTTATTGAACACGGCCCTGAGCCCCGTTCCACGAAGCATTCTTAGCCCTAAGGGCATAACTTAGTTATGCATTTCCGGTGATCTTATGGAACAAGGCCCTGGACAGTAAAAACATTGAGGTAAAAGGTAATCATTAATAAAACATCTGTCAGGCCAAAGTAAAAGTAGATTGGGTAAACTCAATAAATTCAGCTCATATAACAACTGAGTTTCCTTATTAAATATTACATTATCTGTGGCTATAAATCATTATACAACGTATTAATTGTGAACAACATAAGTACCTCTGTTAGAAAAATGGAAATATTTGTTTGAAAAGCACTTTTAATAACAAAAAGAACATCCATGCAGCATCAGAACGTATTCAAGAAAGAAATTGTATTTAGAAATGTATATTAAAGACATTAGTTGAACATCTCAGATGTATATCATGTTATAGTCATTTTGTTTTTTCTTTCTTCTGAAAGGATGAAATGGGAATCCATGGATAAATGAGTTCACCGTTCACCATGTTGTGAAGCAGTGTTGCCACTGAATGTTTCTCTTGCTGCAATTCCAAAGGTGGGGAGATCTTTGTTGTTTTCAACAGTTTGGTCAGTGAAAGGTGCGAAGTCTGTAACATAATAGTTAAAAACAAATCAACAATTGAATCTTCACCAAATCAAAAATCATTGCAATAGTAAGCAAACAAATAGATTTTTGGACGTTACCATATATCGCTGTGTATTAGCCAATTTTTTAAAGCATCTAAATACCATCAAGAGAAGAGGGGTCGGCCAATACACAGAGTCAACAAAAAATGTTAAAGAAAATACAACAAAATATTGGCGTGTATGAAAATCCGATACTAACGAAAACATGTCAGTCAATCTAGGCTTCAAAACCATACCGTTGCATTATTTAGCCAGTATTTTTAACAGCCTCTATTAAGTCCCATACATGATCGAAACGGTCTTTAAATCTTTTCAAGATCGCTGACATACAAAGTCATCCCACATTAGGGGATTTTTTAATAAACTTTTATTCTTTTTTTTAGCTATCTTAATATTGTTATAAAAAAAAGTTTTTGTACATTGTACTTTGATCAGTTCACCAAAACAAATTCCCACAAATGACTGTTGCACAAGACCGACATTCAATTGGATATATCTATATTTTTGCCCATTTCAACTACGAAAAAGTTGAGTTGACTTCTACATCATACCAACCTTTTGTAACAGATATTGAGGGGCAAAGTAAGGGGTTGGCTTAGCCAGAGAGTCGGCTAATACACAGCGATATACGGTACTCTTTATTTTTTTTAAAAACACACTGAACAACAGTCGAACCTGAGTACTTTTTTGCTCCAGGGGCCCTATTTTCGAAGCGATCTTAGCGCTACGAAATCGTAAAACCGTCGTAGGTTGTGACGTCACTACAGCGCACGCCATAGTGACGTCATAGCTTACGATGATTTCACGATTTCGTAGGCTAAGATAGCTTCGAAAATATGGGCCCAGGTCAATAAGTCTCGTGCATAAAAGTTCTTATCCATCATTTGAGAAAGGAAATTGTTATTTGAAATACATAGAAGGATATACCAGTTGTGGAGCACTGGTTAGGATGGACAAAAACCCAATCAGAGAATGGGTTCACTGAGGTTTGACCCAGCGATGAAAGCACCTCAGACAAGCGCTCCAGATCCCGCTCTAGGACTAATAAAGTTAACCAGTCTTTTGGACATACCACTACTGGCCTTGGTAGTGTTGTGGTCAAGTCGTTCACACCTCAGTACCAGTTTTCATCCAGAGTGAGATTTTAATGGTTAATTGGGGAGATGCTAGATCATTATACCGACTTCTCTCTCACTAACCGTATCCATCTTTCTTAATTTTAATTATTAAATTATTCACCCCCCCAAAAAAAACACCCTCAAACAAAACCTCCCAACTAAATGTTTAAAAAACAATTCTTAGTGAAATTTCTGTATTGGCAGAAGAAGGCAACAATAACATACACATAATCATACCTGCATCGTTAAAATCAATGTGTTTTCGGTCTGTGAATTTGGCACAACTGTGAATTTGACATCACCTACAAAGTAAATAATAGAAGAATGAGTTTTGGCTTTGTTTAACGATGCCACTAGAGCACACTGATTAAATAATCAATGGTTAAGTACTAGATGTCAAACACGTGGTAATTGTGATATGCTGTCTTCAAAGGAAAGAAGGATTGTTTTATTTAACAACACTCAACACAGTTTTTAATCATCTGACATGTGGTTAATGTAGTACTAAACTGGGTCAGAGTTCGATTTGGTAGTATAAACCCTATTAAGAACCACACGAATAATAAGAGATGAAACCCTCTGTTACCACACAATGGGCTAATCATTCTGATATGCAGCAAGGGATCTTTTATATGCAACATTCCATAGACAGGATAGCACAGCCTTTATTACACCAGTGGTGGAGGACTGGCTGGAATAAGAAATAGCTCAATGGGCCCACCGACCGTGCATCAGGCCACTTGCTACAAGGGATCTTTTATATACAACATTCCATAGACAGGATTGCACAGCCTTTATTACACTAGTGGTGGAGGACTGGCTGGAATAAGAAATAGCTCAATGGGCCCACCGACCGTGCATCAGGCCACTTGCTACAAGGGATCTTTTATATGCAACATTCCATAGACAGGATTGCACAGCCTTTATTACACCAGTGGTGGAGGACTGGCTGGAATGAGAAATAGCTCAATGGGCCCACCGACCGTGCATCAGGCCACTTGCTACAAGGGATCTTTTATATGCAACATTGCATAGACAGGATAGCACAGCCTTTATTACACCAGTGGTGGAGGACTGGCTGGAACGAGAAATAGCTCAATGGGCCCACCGACCGTGCATCAGGCCACTTGCTACAAGGGATCTTTTATATGCAACATTCCATAGACAGGATAGCACAGCCTTTATTACACCAGTGGTGGAGGACTGGCTGGAATAAGAAATAGCTCAATGGGCCCACCGACCGTGCATCAGGCCACTTGCTACATTTTTCCCATCTGCAACAAGGGATCTTTTATATACAACATTCCATAGACAGGATAGCACAGCCTTTATTACACCAGTGGTGGAGGACTGGCTGGAATAAGAAATAGCTCAATGGGCCCACCGACCGTGCATCGGGCCACTTGCTACAAGGGATCTTTTATATGCAACATTCCATAGACAGGATAGCACAGTCTTTATTACACCAGTGGTGGAGGACTGGCTGGAACGAGAAATAGCTCAATGGGCCCACCGACCGTGCATCAGGCCACTTGCTACAAGGGATCTTTTATATGCAACATTCCATAGACAGGATAGCACAGCCTTTATTACACCAGTGGTGGAGGACTGGCTGGAACGAGAAATAACTCAATGGGCCCACCGACCATGCATCAGGCCACTTGCTACAAGGGATCTTTTATATGCAACATTCCATAGACAGGATAGCACAGCCTTTATTACACCAGTGGTGGAGGACTGGCTGGAATAAGAAATAGCTCAATGGGCCCACCGACCGTGCATCAGGCCACTTGCTACATTTTTCCCATCTGCAACAAGGGATCTTTTATATACAACATTCCATAGACAGGATAGCACAGCCTTTATTACACCAGTGGTGGAGGACTGGCTGGAATAAGAAATAGCTCAATGGGCCCACCGACCGTGCATCGGGCCACTTGCTACAAGGGATCTTTTATATGCAACATTCCATAGACAGGATAGCACAGTCTTTATTACACCAGTGGTGGAGGACTGGCTGGAACGAGAAATAGCTCAATGGGCCCACCGACCGTGCATCAGGCCACTTGCTACAAGGGATCTTTTATATGCAACATTCCATAGACAGGATAGCACAGCCTTTATTACACCAGTGGTGGAGGACTGGCTGGAACGAGAAATAGCTCAATGGGCCCACCGACCGTGCATCAGGCCACTTGCTACAAGGGATCTTTTATATGCAACATTCCATAGACAGGATAGCACAGCCTTTATTACACCAGTGGTGGAGGACTGGCTGGAATAAGAAATAGCTCAATGGGCCCACCGACCGTGCATCAGGCCACTTGCTACAAGGGATCTTTTATATGCAACATTCCATAGACAGGATAGCACAGTCTTTATTACACCAGTGGTGGAGGACTGGCTGGAACGAGAAATAGCTCAATGGGCCCACCGACCGTGCATCAGGCCACTTGCTACAAGGGATCTTTTATATGCAACATTCCATAGACAGGATAGCACAGTCTTTATTACACCAGTGGTGGAGAACTGGCTGGAATAAGAAATAGCTCAATGGGCCCACTGACCGCGCATCAGGCCACTTGCTACAAGGGATCTTTTATATGCAACATTCCATAGACAGGATAGCACAGCCTTTATTACACCAGTGGTGGAGGACTGGCTGGAATAAGAAATAGCTCAATGGGCCCACCGACCGTGCATCAGGCCATCTGCTACAAGGGATCTTTTATATGCAACATTCCATAGACAGGATAGCACAGCCTTTATTACACCAGTGGTGGAGGACTGGCTGGAATGAGAAATAGCTCAATGGGCCCACCGACCGTGCATCAGGCCACTTGCTACAAGGGATCTTTTATATGCAACATTCCATAGACAGGATAGCACAGCCTTTATTACACCAGTGGTGGAGGACTGGCTGGAATGAGAAATAGCTCAATGGGCCCACCGACCGTGCATCAGGCCACTTGCTACAAGGGATCTTTTATATGCAACATTCCATAGACAGGATAGCACAGTCTTTATTACACCAGTGGTGGAGGACTGGCTGGAACGAGAAATAGCTCAATGGGCCCACCGACCGTGCATCAGGCCACTTGCTACAAGGGATCTTTTATATGCAACATTCCATAGACAGGATAGCACAGCCTTTATTACACCAGTGGTGGAGGACTGGCTGGAATGAGAAATAGCTCAATGGGCCCACCGACCGTGCATCAGGCCATCTGCTACAAGGGATCTTTTATATACAGCATTCCATAGACAGGACAGCACAGTCTTTATTACACCAGTGGTGGAGGACTGGCTGGAATAAGAAATAGCTCAATGGGCCCACCGACCGCGCATCAGGCCACTTGCTACAAGGGATCTTTTATATACAGCATTCCATAGACAGGATTGCACAGCCTTTATTACACCAGTGGTGGAGGACTGGCTGGAATAAGAAATAGCTCAATGGGCCCACCGACCGTGCATCAGGCCACTTGCTACAAGGGATCTTTTATATACAGCATTCCATAGACAGGATTGCACAGCCTTTATTACACCAGTGGTGGAGGACTGGCTGGAATAAGAAATAGCTCAATGGGCCCACCGACCGCGCATCAGGCCACTTGCTACATTTTTCCATCTGCAACAAGGGATCTTTTATATGCAACATTCCATAGACAGGACAGCACAGTCTTTATTACACCAGTGGTGGAGGACTGGCTGGAATAAGAAATAGCTCAATGGGCCCACCAACCGTGCATCAGGCCACTTGCTACAAGGGATCTTTTATATACAGCATTCCATAGACAGGATTGCACAGCCTTTATTACACCAGTGGTGGAGGACTGGCTGGAATAAGAAATAGCTCAATGGGCCCACCGACCGTGCATCAGGCCACTTGCTACATTTTTCCATCTGCAACAAGGGATCTTTTATATGCAACATTCCATAGACAGGATAGCACAGCCTTTATTACACCAGTGGTGGAGGACTGGCTGGAATAAGAAATAGCTCAATGGGCCCACCGACCGTGCATCAAGGCACTTGCTACATTTTTCCCATCTGCAACAAGGGATCTTTTATATGCAACATTCCATAGACAGGATAGCACAGTCTTTATTACACCAGTGGTGGAGGACTGGCTGGAATAAGAAATAGCTCAATGGGCCCACCGACCGTGCATCAGGCCACTTGCTACAAGGGATCTTTTATATGCAACATTCCATAGACAGGATAGCACAGTCTTTATTACACCAGTGGTGGAGGATTGGCTGGAATGAGAAATAGCTCAATGGGCCCACCGACCGTGCATCAGGCCACTTGCTACAAGGGATCTTTTATATGCAACATTCCATAGACAGGATAGCACAGTCTTTATTACACCAGTGGTGGAGGATTGGCTGGAATAAGAAATAGCTCAATGGGCCCACCGACCGTGCATCAGGCCACTTGCTACATTTTTCCCATCTGCAACAAGAGATCTTTTATATGCAACATTCCATAGACAGGATAGCACAGTCTTTATTACACCAGTGGTGGAGGACTGGCTGGAATAAGAAATAGCTCAATGGGCCCACCGACCGTGCATCAGGCCACTTGCTACATTTTTCCCATCTGCAACAAGGGATCTTTTATATGCAACATTCCATAGACAGGATAGCACAGCCTTTATTACACCAGTGGTGGAGGACTGGCTGGAATAAGAAATAGCTCAATGGGCCCACCGACCGTGCATCAGGCCACTTGCTACATTTTCCCCATCTGCAACAAGGGATCTTTTATATGCAACATTCCATAGACAGGATAGCACAGCCTTTATTACACCAGTGGTGGAGGACTGGCTGGAATAAGAAATAGCTCAATGGGCCCACCGACCGTGCATCAGGCCACTTGCTACAAGGGATCTTTTATATACAGCATTCCATAGACAGGATAGCACAGCCTTTATTACACCAGTGGTGGAGGACTGGCTGGAATAAGAAATAGCTCAATGGGCCCACCGACCGTGCATCAGGCCACTTGCTACAAGGGATCTTTTATATGCAACATTCCATAGACAGGATAGCACAGTCTTTATTACACCAGTGGTGGAGGACTGGCTGGAATAAGAAATAGCTCAATGGGCCCACCGACCGTGCATCAGGCCACTTGCTACAAGGGATCTTTTATATACAGCATTCCATAGACAGGACAGCACAGTCTTTATTACACCAGTGGTGGAGGACTGGCTGGAATAAGAAATAGCTCAATGGGCCCACCGACCGTGCATCAGGCCACTTGCTACATTTTTCCATCTGCAACAAGGGATCTTTTATATGCACTTTCCCAAAGACAGGACAACAAACATCAGGGCTTTTGATATACCAGTTTTGGGCACTGGTTAGTTTGTTAAAAACCCAATCAGATAATGGATCCCCTGAGGGGATTCGATCTTTGACCCAAACAGTTCGCGAGAGCACTTTACCGACTGAGCTAGATGCCACCCCTAGAAGAATGAATAATCAACAATGAATGAATTATTTTTTATATGTACGTAAGAGTTAAACAAAAGCAACTTACCAGAAACAGCTTTTGACCTGACTATCCAGAGGATGAGTGTAAAAGCTGGTGTAGCATTGATTATTGTGACAAAGGTTGACAAGACACCTTTGACAAATAAAACTCCAAGTCTCAACTGAAAATATATACAGAATGATACATTTTAGTATTTTACTATTCCAGACTTTATCATGGATCTTAGTTTCACAGATAAACTCGAATTCCTCAGAATTACATGTCACTGATAGTTGCACATTTAGATCTATGTTCACCTCAACACGTTTAAAAACATTTTTTAAAATAATAAATAAATACACTTTAAAAAACAACAAAATTCCCCCTCCCCCACTTGCATTGTGATGGACATTCATAGGTGTAACAATAAACAAGAACTTATAGTTTGTGAGAAATGGAGCTAAACAAGAAACTAACGTTGAGTAAAGGCAAAAGATGGCACTGTCATCACCCTTTGAAAAGTAATAGATATATCTCGCTTTTTTATTATTACAAACTCATCTACTATATGGTCCTGATTACAATCCTCAAATACACTTTTCCATATTCCACTCCAGGTCGGTTGAAAGCAAGTAAACATTGGAGTTGACCGACTGAGATTGAAAGCAAGTTTCTAGAGTAAATTATTTTGATATCTAGAAATGCAATTTCCTGCATTCTACAAGTGAAATTAATTCATCATGACAAATACTGGAAGCCTAAATGCAAATAATGTGGGGTTTTTAATCCAGAATTACTAAGCGGGGGAGGGGGGCCTATGGCCCCTAGTCTGCTGTGCCTGCATTCTACAGCCAGAACTACGTTTTCGGATCTATTGTTTATCACATAAGATTATTGGTAATGCCTTTAATGATATGAAAAAACCCCCAACCTAGTTCTGTAGAATAGAAAAACCCATTATGAGCTAGTCATGTTACATTATTTTAGCATTATTTAAAAACGAAATTCCAGTTTAGGCTATGCAATAAATACAAAACCACATGCATATGGGTTTTTTTTGGTTTCTCATTTACACTCATGTATTTCCTTCCTGAGGCATTGGGGTTCCAAGCAGGAAATACATGAGTGGAATACAAATAGAATGGTAAGGTCATAATGATTCGCATGCTAAATACTGAATTCAGAATGGTAAATTCATAAATCAATTCAGTTTTTTCAAAAGTTACAAGGAAGCATTATTGTTAGCATTAGACTCCCAAACTGAGTAATACATTTAACAACCGCACATTACATAATTATGTTTTCTTAGTACCTTTAAAACTGTTTGAATCCAAAACATTTTTTTCTATTTATTAACAATTGTCTACCCTAATTTATTCTGATCTCACATTTATTAGCATAGGGGTGTACAATTTAAACAATATCACTTGAAGAAAATTGCACCAAACATTACAGCAATCCATGAAATGATTCAAAAGTTAAATATAATTCATTTTGTTTTTAAATTCAAAATGACCTTGACCTTACATTAAGGTCAGACCATGGGTGTGTGAGGTGTGCAGTTGAAAGACTCACCTGCTAAACACACAAACTAAAAATGCAAGCCATTCTTGAAAAGAATCAGTGGTTAAAAAACAATTTGAGAAACTTGTAACTGTAATGCATTCCCTAGAGAATTTTGTAATTGTCGAATGGCTTCATTATTTGGGACCGGCCTCGGTGGCGTAGTGGCAGACCATTGGTCTATAGGCTGGTAGGTACTGGGTTCGGATCCCAGTCGAGGCATGGGATTTTTAATCCAGATACCGACTCCAAACCCTGAGTGAGTGCTCCGCAAGGCTCAATGGGTAGGTGTAAACCACTTGCACCGACCAGTGATCCATAACTGGTTCAACAAAGGCCATGGTTTGTGCTATCCTGCCTGTGGGAAGCGCAAATAAAAGATCCCTTGCTGCTAATCGGAAGAGTAGCCCATGTAGTGGTGACAGCGGGTGTCCTCTCAAAATCTGTGTGGTCCTTAACCATATGTCTGATGCCATATAACCATAAATAAAATGTGTTGAGTGCGTCATTAAATAAAACACTTCTTTCTTTCATTATTTGGGGGGAGGGTGTTGCATTATAGTACTTTATAAAAATGGCGGTCACTAGTCATTGCTTAGAAATGCATGTATGAGTAAATGGTGATGTACAATCTGCAAGGCTGCCAACCTTATGTTTCTGGGAACAATAAATATTTACAGTTTGTTTCAATTCTCTTAATGGTGGAATGGGTGAAATAACAAAACTATACTTGAGTTATAATTATAACGAGGACTCACAACAAGAAATACAATGTAGTAGAGTAGCATGGTGGGCAACAAGAAAAGCATCAGAGTGAAGAACAAGGTTCCGACAAACAGCTGGTCTACGTCATATGAAGCCGAGTCAACACGGTGGCGGAGTACATTCCACTTCTTGCCTCGGAACAATCGCCACAGAGAAGCCAGGGTGAACACCTGCAGACTGTACAACCTGCACAGTGAGACACAAAAACAACAGTTACTACACCACTTTTCATAGGGGAATTTGGAAATAAAACAACATGATGTACTGCCAATGTAACAATCCTATCTAATAAAGCCTTTTTAATGACATACATATATATATATATAAAAAATGTAATGAAGTTTGAGCTGCTACAAATAGTAGGACGATAAGAAAAACATTGAAGGAAATGTTTTATTTAATGACGCACTCAACACATTTTATTTACGGTTATATGGCATCAGATATATGGTTATGGACCACACAGATATTGAGAGGAAACCGGCTGTCACCACTCTTTTCGATTAGCAGCAAGGGATCTTATATATGCACCATTCCACAGGCAGGATAGTATATACCACGGCCTTTGATACACCAGTTGTGGGGCACTGGCTGGAATTTAGCTGGCTGGCTGGAAATGGAATCGATCCTACGTCGATCGTGTATCAGGCGAGCACTATACCACTGAGCTACATCCCGCTCCAGAAACACATTGAAAACACAGACATATTTTAAACTACTTAATTTGTAATTTTAGTCCTTTAAAAAGGCTCCGTTGGTCAGAAACATCTTAACAGTGTACCAGCCTCGGTGGTATCGTGGTAGGCCATCGGTCTACAGGCTGGTAGGTACTGGGTTCGGATCCCAGTCGAGGCATGGGATTTTAAATCCAGATACCGACTCCAAACCCTGAGTGAGTGCTCCACAAGGCTCAATGGGTAGGTGTAAACCACTTGCACCGACCAGTGATCCATAACTGGTTCAACAAAGGCCATGGTTTGTGCTATCCTGCCTGTGGGAAGCGCAAATAAAAGATCCCTTGCTGCTAATCGGAAAGAGTAGCCCATGTAGTGGCGACAGCGGGTTTCCTTTCAAAATCTGTGTGGTCCTTAACCATATGTCTGACACCATATAACCGTAAATAAAATGTGTTGAGTGCGTCGTTAAATAAAATATTTCTTTCTTTCTTAACAGTGTCATCAAACTTGGGACAGTCTCTTTAGACTAATACGTCACAACACATACAGACTAGGAATATTATAATGCTATGTAATCAGGGCTAGCTCTGCCACTCGCCAAATTCGCCAATTGCAAATTTTAGGAACTTTTGGCGAATTTTACTTTAATTTGGTGAAACAAATGTGTGTAATAATTGTTATTTTGTTGCAAAATAGCTATAGATTTGGCATTTTGGAGATAATTTGGCAACATTTTCTGACCATACAGAGCTAGCCCTGCATTTATAAACAAAATAATGCACATGAAATTCCTAATAGGTTAATTTTTCGAATGCTACTAGTACATGTACTACTCACCTAGCTGCATATACATAGAAACAATAGATATGGAGAGTCAGCATGGACAAGATGTCCTGTATAAGGCACAGCTGTACAGAAAATCCCAACAGTCCCAGAGAGCTGCTGTAGTAGAGAAGACTGCCGAGGACAGGACGCAATATTGATAAGTAACCTGAAAACATATATCCATGTAGGGTTTAAGCTGGACGCCTAAAATGAATAGCAATTTGGCAAATTTGATCATAAAATCTATAACAAAATTCAAGTAATATTTCACTAAACAGAAATATTTTTGAAAAATAGCTATACACATACAAACGACACGGTTTTCGAATGACATTTTTGGCAATTTGGTAATGACATATATTCGCTAAATTCAACTTTAAATATATCAGTGATTCCACACATACATAAAAACAAATTTTGAAAATGATTGTAATAGGCAACTGAACTCATGTACGTATCAAATTTTATGAATTGAAAAAAAAGCATTACCTGTCCAAAGATAGATATGATAAAGAAAAAAATGTCCAAGGAACTGTGTTAGTTGTGAGTTGAGTTTAAGTCCAGCTGGGGCACCCATCAGCCAGTTTATCAAATTTGTCAGTGATCTTCCTACTTCCTGCAAGTAAATAAATAGTCAACACACATTTTAAGTTCATATAATGTACCAGAATGCAGGTGTCTTCAAAATGTATTTATAAGCATAAAGCTATATGGATGCACCACATAGGACACTAGCCAAAGATTCTGCGAAGGCTGTAGTCAGAGCCGGTTTAAGGATCCGCGAGGCCTGTAGCACAAATAACAGCACCCCCTTCCCTGAATATATATTTTGCAACCCTCTTGAAAAGAGGGGAAAAAAGACCTGGGGAAAATAAATGTACACATCACCACGGGGCCCGTAGCACGTGCTACTAGGATAAACCGGCTCTGGCTATAGTGACATGAAGGTGACATGACTGTATTTATGTGTGTGTCTACACAAAATTTGACAAAGAGGCAGTAATCATTGTGGACCACCATTATACATGTAGGTACACATTAAAGACTTTTATAGGTCCAAATAACCTCAGTATACAGTTATCAGAATACATTTATCACAGAATGTAGATGAGTTATGAATATTTCGATGTTCATGTGTGAGGCCACGTGTTTGTACATGAGGGGTTATTGTATGTATTTTATTAACCACACGCATTCTGTACAAAACGTACCTCTGCCCACATCATGACAATATGAGCGATATTGTCTGCCATTCCTGCCTGCATAATGAACACCATTAACAACACACCTAGCACAGTGTCCACCAGCTGCTGCCAACAAACATCAGCGTACCTGAAACACACAGAAAGAAAGTTACAGTTTGTTTTGTTTAACAACATCACTAGAGCCCAATGATCGGCTATTGGATGCAAAACAGAGTCTTAGAGAGGAAACCACCTACATTTTTCCATCAGTAGCAAGTGATCTTTTAAATGCACCATTCCATAGATACAATAATACCTACCACAGCTTTTGATATACCAGTCGTGATGCACTGGTTGGAAGGAGAAATAGTTCAACTGGGCCCACCCGATGGGGTTCGATCCTAGACCGACTGTGCATCAATGTGCTTTACCACAAGAAAAGTCCAAGTAATCACAGGATTGTTACAAGCAAATGAATGTGATACAAGCTGAAGATACAGCAATATATACCTAATGTCATTTATACTATGCTGAGTTTCTACAGCTTTCTCAGTACTGTTAGATATGAGACTAATTTCCTGCTGAAATATTTAGGTCATATAATTGAGTTTAGTCAAACTCGAGTCATGCAAATTTTTAACTAATTATGCTTAGAAAAGAGAGACCAAAAAAGAATTGACAGAACTGTTAATTGTTTCTTTTTATAAACCTAAAAAGTTTAAAAAGTAGGTAGGAAGCAGTAATCCAACACCAGATTCCTTTAACACTTTGTAATACATTCTTTAACTACATTTCATTTAGAGTATACCGGGGTATTGATTAATTATCATTACAATATTCTCCTTAGTAGCTTACAACAGTCTCAAACAATTAATTCTTTATATGTGCTAACAATTGTTTTACCTTGTTCAGGATTCACTTTTTTTATGAACATGTATACCAAATATTAAAGGATTCAATGAAAGGATTCAAAGGAGGAGGCCTAAAGTAATTCCTGTGATAAGACAAGCATTCATCAGGCTTTTTTAATACAGTAGTTATCTGTTTGTATTATTAGTTTTTCTTTGGATAATAAATAGTAGAGATAAAACATAAGCATTTATTTTGTAACATTAGAACAAATTTGCAATGAGTAGCTGCAGTAATAAGGTGTTTTGGGGTTCTTGTTTTTTACATTACATAATGCTCAATAAACACCCTCCTCCATGTTTTGTAACTCATCGCATGACCCACTCCTCACCCCCATGGCTTTATATAATTGGTGAACTGGCCTCTCAAACCCGTGATTGGATTATAAAACATAACACTAACATGCATCAGAATATGTTTTTAAATGCAGAGCCCAAGTGTGGAAATGTGATCATACACGAATGCTAAGCAAACTTCCACCCGATCATCAGACACCTGAGTACTGACATGGAAAATATTATTTAATTTACCTGCATTATCCACTGAATGCTGAATGCAATTGCAATAAATTAAAAAGTAAAAATAAAATATATTTAAAAAAAAGAAAGAAAGAAATGTTTTATTTAACGATGCACTCAACACATTTTATTTACGGTTATATGGCATCAGACATATGGTTAAGGACCACACAGATTTTGAGAGGAAACCCGCTGTCGACACTACATGGGCTACTCTTCCGATTAGCAGCAAGGGATCTTTTATTTGCGCTTCCCACAGGCAGGATATCACAAACCATGGCCTTTGTTGAACCAGTTATGGATCACTGGTCGGTGCAAGTGGTTTACACCTACCCATTGAGCCTTGCGGAGCACTCACTCAGGGTTTGGAGTCGGTATCTGGATTAAAAATCCCATGCCTCGACTGGGATCCGAACCCAGTACCTACCAGCCTGTAGACCGATGGCCTAACCACGACGACACCAAGGCCGGTCATATTTGAAATACCTACATGTAGTTGGTATATTAATTACTAATATAAACAAACAATGTACTCACAATAACTTGTTTACAGAATTGTCATGAGACAAAAAAGCTGTCACATTTTTTCTCTGGTGATATCGCAGTCGTAGTTGACGAGTTAAACTTGGTACATCTAACAGATAATTTATCTTTGGATACTTCACACATCTAAAAAAATAATAAAAATTAATAAGGTTTCAAAAGGAATACAATGTAGAACATCTATCGCTAAAGGTAGATTATATATTAAATAGGAAAAACAGGCAATGACATTAATTTGTTTTATGTGGGGAAACTAACATTTTGATTTACAAGTTCATACTGCCATTTCATATTATTGTTTTAAAAAAGCTCATTTAAAAATTAGATAAAACTAGAGAGTGTAATGTAGTTTAGTAAATTATGTTCAAATGGTACGAAGGGAAGAGTGTGTTTACATGATTACTGTGTAACATCAACAAGGTATGCATTTCATTCATTATTTGTTTAGTTTTTATTTTAATCAATGGTTCTGTGCCCAAAAGATGACATATATACATGTGTACATGAATAAATATTCATTCTTTTAAATTATTAAAAACAAAACATTTCCCCTATTATACACATATAAAGTTAATGTTTCAAAAATACAGATATACAATGGCAAAAAGAAAGATGAATGTACAAGTACGTTAAATACAATCAAGTCATTCAAAACAACAGATCTATTTTTTTAGTTCTTTTGTAAAAAAAAATATTTAATTAGAAAACAATGATATTAGGATTTATTCATTTTCTACATACTTTATAGAAAATTACACTATAATGACCAAACAACAACAAAATAAACAAGAGTACCAGTGAGGTACATGATATGCCCGTTTGATGAAAAACCATATGATGTTCAGAATATAGACAAATTATTTGATTTATTTTTATCACAGTGACCTAGTAATTGTATGTGACACAACACCATCCCAAGTTGTTCCTACATGTGAGATTTGATGGTCCTGTATGCAAGATATGTTCCGGACAAGGATTTACTGTTATGTGCAGTAGACAGTGAAAAGTAGGTCACAGTGACCCAGTAATAGTATGTGACACACCACCATCCCAAGTTGTTCCTATATGTGATGTTTGATGGTCCTGTATGCAAGACATGTTTGGGACAAGGATTTACTGTTGTGTGCAATAGATCATGAAAAGTAGGTCACAATGACCTAGTAATAGTAAGCGACACACCGCCATCCCCAGTTGTTCCTATATGTGAGGTTTGATGGTCCTGTATGCAAGATATGTTCTGGACAAGGATTTACTGTTATGTGCAGTAGACAGTGAAAAGTAGGTCACAGTGACCCAGTAATAGTATGTGACACACCACCATCCCAAGTTGTTCCTATATGTGATGTTTGATGGTCCTGTATGCAAGACATGTTTGGGACAAGGATTTACTGTTGTGTGCAATAGACCATGAAAAGTAGGTCACAATGACCTAGTAATAGTAAGCGACACACCGCCATCCCCAGTTGTTCCTATATGTGAGGTTTGATGGTCCTGTATGCAAGATATGTTCCGGACAAGAAAAAGTTAACAGACGGATGTACGGATGGATGTACGTATGTATGGATAGACAAATGGACTAGGGCTTGAAACAGCCTGTGGCCAGGTCGTCAAATGCGACCAATGTCCTGTTTGAGCGACTTAAATATTAAAACATAAAACATCTTCTTTAGAGGTATAACATATGAGCCACTATTAATATTTGTATTGCATATATTTATTCCACATTAAAATCTTGCTGGTGGTTCATGGTTTGCTTACCTTAATTTGCCAACATCCATTATTATTTTTTGGGCCACCATATTTTTTGGTGAGTTTCGAGCCATGACGGACAACGTGATACCATAATACGACCCATCATAGACGGGCATACAAAAATATTGATACAATAATATCACAAACACACACACACGTACGTACTGATATGCTAAACAATTAGAACATAATAATTATACTCACAGATTGTCAAACATTCCTCCAACATATGGTAAAATTCCTGAAAGGTTCTGAACAACAGAGTTCAACCACACTGACAAATAAAAAAGAAAATAACCAGTGTCTCTTGGCCAGGATGCGACTACATCACTATTGCTTAGCTCCAATGTATGACTATGTTCAAATGATGTTAAGCCAGCAACCAAACTTGCAACATTTTCAACCTGATGACTGGATCTGTGTTGTATTTCAAAATTATTTTGCAATAAGGTTTCATTGCCATGTTCACTGACAGGGTTTTGTTGATCACACTCTAGAAAACGCTTTGATTTGCTGCAGATGAGATAGGAGGATAAAACATCTATAGGATTGTAAAGAATACAGTGACACTTCAGTTTTAGACTTGCACCTTTTCTGCAGGTGAATAAATCACATGAAAGACATTGTGACACTTGTTCTTGTGCAATCACCCAAACATAACTGCCCTCATAATTTGGAATGTGAGCACAGCTAGACTTTATAGTATGATCAGATGCCAAACTGTTCCAGATTCCAATGATCTGTTGAGAAAACAACGAAGTACCCGGAACGATTTTGTTCTCCTTATTTGATTTCTTCAATTTGCTGTTGCTGATGACACAGTGTGCATACACATGTCTTGTTTCCTCACAAACAGAACCAACAAGATATCCATGCTGTGCTGACTTCAGTTGAAAAGGAAAAAATACTTTCCAGATTTCCGACATGGTAACAGATCCTTATGGTCCTGAAAGACAATAAACTCCTCCATCAATAATTACAAATATTAAGCTGCTGCAATGAAAAATGACGTCAAGTCAAGAAGTTTATTTAAGGCCCAATACACACTGGGTTTGGGTATGTGTTTGGCTCTGCCCAGTGTGGCACAGTCCCATTAGGTTGGACTAATAATTTCAGGGCAGTAGCTAGGATTTTTTGTTGGGGGGGGGGGGGGGGGGGGGGGGGCAACCGAGTAGTTAATAGTCTAAAACTCCTTTTTTTAAAGTTTCTATAATGCTTTTCGGAATTTTTCATGCCCCCATGCTAGATACGGCCCTAAATTTATAGCTTGAACACAGAAGAAGAAGATGGACTAATAATTATCCATTCTGGTGTATTTTGACCTCTAGGTCTTAACTATAACGGGTTATCAATATATATTATGGTAATGTATTCATATCTTTAGATAAATTAATTCTATAAACATAGTATGATAAATCCACATTGATAAATATATACTTTTCCTGTTGGTTATTAAGAAAACTTAATGAGTAAGATTCGAACATTGTGCAGCTGCCAGTCTGACAGCATGAAAATATAGCGCATCTTCTATGGCATCTGTTGCCAGGTTTGTAGTTGATGTCAGCACAGACGCAGTGTGTTTTGTCACATAAATTGATTCAATGCTTTTCATTTTGGACTGGCACTGGACCTGGTATGTTTTGGGCCTAAGTTGTCTCCTAAAAATTATGTTTGACCCCCGAAACCACCTCTCTACACGCCCCTATGAGGTCACACTTCTATTCACTAAAATGGGTTAAATTTAGGTTTGGATTGTGTATTTTTTTTTACATGATTTGATTCTAAGTAGTGTAATTGCATCTTAATGTAGCCTAGGCCTACATAATTCCTTTCGTACGTACAGTATTTGGGTTTGACTGCTACCCTAATGGGAGTATGGAGTATTGATGGTGGGCCTTAAATAATGACGATAATTTCTACATCACCATTTTTGCTCTGTATACAATAAATAATACTAACATGCACCCAGTTTATTGTTATTGTAGTGAGATGCAGAGTGACATCATTTGAATGATCTCATCATTCAAAGTCAAAAATATCTATAATCTGTCTATGGGATACAGTTCTTATACATGTAGGTTATTCCACACCTTTTAAAAAAGACAGACAGACAAAAGGATAGAGATGAACCCTATAGTCTCATTAGGTTGGACTAATAATTATCCATTCCACATTGAGCAGAGAACACTTACATGTCAGTATATTTTAAGTTTTTATATGTGTTATATACTCACGGAAAAAGGTTCCTGTGCATCATTAAAATCTCAATAATACTACGTAATATGTTTTAAAATAAATTTAAACCTTTTGTTTACCACACATGTATTATTTATCTGTTAAAAGTATAGTGGTCTAGTCTGCACTTTTCTGAACCTAAAGTGTAGTCTATACCATGCTTGGTGCGATGTCGATGATGTAACAGGACTACATATTGCTGAACAGCCGTGGTTGTATTTTATGAATATGGAACTAATTGCATACAGTTCTTCCACTAATCGGCTGCAACTCGGGGATGTTTCAGGATGTAGGTGTACTAGCTTGATATAGACATTTTGCAAACAGGAAGGAAGGAAATGTTTTATTTAATGACGCACTCAACACATTTTATTTATGGTTATATGGCGTCAGACATATGGTTAAGGACCACACAGATATCGAGAGGAAACCTGCTGTCGCCACTTCATGGACTACTCTTTTAGATTAGCTGCAAGGGATCTTTTATATGTACCATCCCATAGTCAGGATAGCACATACCACAGCCTTTGATGTACCAGTCATGGTGCACTGGCTGGAACGAGAAATAGCCCAATGGGCCCACTGACGGGGGTTGATCCCACACTGACCGCACATCAAGCGAGCGCTTTACCACTGGGCTACATCCCGCTCCTTTTGCAAACATGACATCACACGTAGGCTCCCAAAATACAGAAGATCTCTAATACTAAAACTTTTGACAACATTTTTGCAGACACTGTGTGGTGTTTAGATGAAAACTAATGAACACCATAAAATCTAGCAACAATATATTATGCCGTTCAAAATTCAAACAAGCATACCAGAGAGGTGTGACATCACGTTGACGACAATCAATTACCAACAAAAGTTAAAATTCTGAGTGATGAGAAGCCATACAAGTGTTTTGCAGTCCAATGATAAGGAAAATGATGTCAAACAGGAGTAGGGCAAATGTGTGATCCAAAATGCAACATGAGGCAAGCTGTGTCCATAAAATGTGAATATCGAAGGGAATGGTTACCCAATAATTTTTTGAAATTTTCCATGACAAACTAAATGCAATTCTGTATTCATTCATTTGATGCACAGGATTTTTTCCCCCGCGTGTTTAAGTTTTAAACTAAAGTTGTAAAAAAACCCAAAAACTTTGTTAAATAAAACATATTGAAAAATTACCATTGGTTAAATATACCATAATTTTGTTTTACCAATATACTATATTAAATTTATTGTATAGGGAAATAGCTAGTTATTCAATATAAACCTTGAGCACAAATGCCGCTTGTTGGGAAAGTCCTTTCGTTAAAGGGTTTACCTTAATTCAATTTACAAATATATTTTGTCCATAACTGCAAATAAAAATATATCAATTGGTTATATTCATTACCTGACAACAATGGGGAAAGAGTGTTTGGGGCGAACTGACCAACTGAAACTGGGGGTGAATTGGCTTGCGGTTAAAAATGGGTCTGGTACGAAATCAGCATGTAAGGTCGAGCTGCTGGCGTTCCCTTGCACATGCCAGTGCGGGCGGTCCCACCTCCCACCCACCCCAACATGTTCCCTGTCCTTGGACAGAGGAGACGGCCAAGGCTGGCACCTGTGTCCATGACAGGCTACAACAGTGTCAACACTTGCTCTGAATGTGCACATAAAACTCTTTGACCTGAGGCTGAAATAAAACGAGTTCAAAACAATCAGTAGTTATAACTGACAGATCATAAGTCACTTACTAGTATTAAAAATAAGTATACACATTATAATTTTCGATACCATGAATGGCATTTCGATGAATGGCATGATTTATCATATTTTACTGGCACCTCAAACCACCAGTCCCGGTCATTTGTCAATGCAACGGAATGTTCAAGAAGTACCAGTATAGGCTACAGGATGAGTAACATGGCTACTTCCAAGTCTGGTGATGTTGAGGGTAACTGCACTGTGGAAGAGCGGGGCAGTCATTTGCAAGAGTTTAAGGAGATAGAAGAAATCAGAAAGTTAATAGCCGCCCTAAAAAATACATGCATGAATCAACTAGACCGCGAAATCTCATGCGAACGATTTACATGTGAGTAATCGTAGCAAATAGCAATAGTGTGCTTTCACCAGATTTCGTTAATATTTTATAACCGTTTTGCAACAAATAATGTCAAATGCACGTATGACCAAATCATGTTTTATGGTAGTTCATCAAGATTGACATTCATCAAGTTCAAGTAAAGGTTAAACATTTACCTAAGACACCAGCAACATCTGCATATTTAAGGGTCCGACTATTTATCCCAAGATACCTCAAAACACCACCAAGACACCCCAAGACTCCATAAATATTTTTTTAAATGAATTAAAATGTACTATTTAGAATTAATTTTAAGCCTTAATGACAGCCAATTGCTAAGGGAGATAATCGACTGTTTACCCCAAGACACCGCAATCTGTGTGTGTGTATGTGTGTCTGTTTGTCTGGAATGCCAGACAACTCGGCCCGGAGGACAACTCGGCCCAGACAACTTGGCCCACGTCGAGACAGCTTGGCTCAGAGTTCTGAGACCACCCGGCCCACCGCGAGACAACTCGGCTCGAAGTCCAGAGACAACTCGGCACATGGACAATCTTGTCTATTGACATTGTTGAACAAGTGTTGTTTTTTAAATTAAAGTATTCTCACAGAAATAAAAGAATTAGTTTTTTGTTAAATTGATAAATTGCTGATCCATTTATCTTTGAAGATAGTTTCCGCTGTTCGAATAATTAGTTTTTGTTCTACAGTCGGTGACCTAAACATTGGAGATGATCCCAGAAAAAACATGCAAAAGTTATTTATCGTTGTAACAACACTGACTTTTATCTTTTGTTGGACGTTTTATTTCTATGTTCTTTTGGTGATTGGTGTTTTATTTCTTTATTATAACTATTTATGTATATGTGGTTTTCTGTTTTTTTGGCGTACATATGTGTGTATGTATTTAATGTAATAAATGTGGGAATTTGGCAAATGATGTCTTTTGCGTTATTTCTATAGTACAATACTTCCGACACTACGATATGCGCCTACGACATACACAATTGTCATTCTTAATGGTGACCATATAGTTAGTGGTATCTATCAGTATAATGCATTATTATTACTATAGTACAATACTTCGACACTACGACATGGCCAACTATCATACTTAACACGCATATATGATATAATGTGTCTATCAGTCTAACAGTCAGATAAACTGAACAACCTTTATGTTGTTGGCCCCTGACATGTTTATTTTATTAATTTTAATGAGAGATTTCTGGTCCAGCAAAGGACACCTAGCTGGCCATGTGCGTGACTTAACAGTTAAAAATTATACAAGTACACATGGCAAGTACGCTAACTGATTCAGGGCCTCGTTCCATGAAGCGATCTTAGCGTTAAGATCACCTCAAGTACATAATATAGTTATTCACCTAAGATGATCTTAGCACTAAGATTGTGTTGTGAAACAGGCCCCATGACACAATTGAGACTGGCAGTGTTTATAATATGATACACCTTACATGGCTAGATTTAAGTATCAGGGTAATTTGAAAAACAATGTAGGTCTACTGGTCATACTAAATGAATAATTAATTAATATGAAAAACTAGTAAGTAAAGTTTAATTCAGATTTTCACAGTGAAATACTTGTAAATGACATTTCTGTAATTCAGTAAAGTTTGTTTTATTTAACGACGCCGCTAGAGCACATTGATTTTTTATCTTATCATCGGCTATTGGACGTCAAACATATGGTCATTCTGACACTGTTTTTTTTAGAGGAAACCCGCTGTCGCCACATAGGCTACTCTTTTTATGACAGGCAGCAAGGGATCTTTTATTTGTGCTTCCCACAGGCAGGATAGCACAAACCATGGCCTTTGTTGAACCAGTTATGGATCACTGGTCGGTGCAAGTGGTTTACACCTACCCATTGAACCTTGCGGAGCACTTACTCAGGGTTTGGAGTCGGTATCTGGATTAAAAATCCCATGCCTCGACTGGGATCCGAACCCAGTACCTACCAGCCTGTAGACCGATGGCCTGCCACGACGCCACCGAGGCCGGTTCTGTAATTCAGATTCAGTTATTGATAAATACTATTCATCAGTTTAAAATGACGTTATTCATAAAGTTATAGATCTTAAGAACCATTTGTTACACTGAATCAGCTTGTACCAAAACAGTTTTTTTTCATCTCCTGTAAAACAAAAAATTCAGATACAAGTTTTACTTAGTTCAACGACGATATATATGTGTGTGTGTGTATAAACCAACAACAGCAAGAAAATTTGTACCTCTTTTAAAAATTAAAAATAAAATACATTTTAATGCCTGGGGGTATATGGGGTTTCGTGTATGTCTTTGGGGTATCGTGTGTGTCTTGGGGTAAATAGTTAGTGTCTTGGGGGTATCTTGCGGTGTCTTGGGGTAAATAGTCTATTATCTCCCTTAGCAATCAGCTGTCATTAAGACTTAAAATTAATTCTTTTACTTCATTTTCCACTAAATATATGATAAAATAGTACATTTTAATTCATTAAAAAAAATATTTATGGAGTCTTGGTGGTCTTTTGGGGTGTTTTGGAGGTAAATAGTCAGACCGCCTCCTTAACTGGAACATTATTACTGTTGGGTTTCTTCCTGTAGTTTGTGCATGTATTATTAGTTAATATGTGAAATATTTTTTATCGACAAACTCAAAAATGATCCGTGTACATGTAATTGTATTTAATGTCAAATATATGGTTATTGTTGTATTAGAGCGGGAATCTTTGCCTACCCGGTGGTAGGCAGTCATTCCGTCTTTTCACTATACAGTTATCTCTGATGGTACTATGGTAGAGAACAACCATACCCATCCAAATGTCAGTCTAGCTCTTGAATGGCAGAGTACTTAAAGGGACACACCCTAGTTACGGCTACATTGTAGTTGTTAACCATTACGGCGTTTTTTTCGCTATTAAACCCATTTTTTCACAAATAAAATTGCACTTTACTTACCGTTTATTATTTAGAATATACATTTCCATTCACCTGAAGTGTTTTTTGGTAATCCTGGTAATCCTGGTTTTTGTAATGCCACAAAATGCATTTTTCGTATTTCTTAAAAACGAAAGCACGTTTGAGAAAAAACCGTTGAGCAGACAAGGTCTAATCTATTTTTAGACAGGATATTTCCATCTCAATGTCACAGACGTTGGTATACCACGTGACCGTTATCATTTTGATTCGCTTTGTTTTCTCGTGCACGGTTCGCGCAATCAACATCTGATTTGTTGTTAATTTGTGAGATTTTTCTTCACAGTTCGTGAACATTTTCAGTAACAATAAAGTTCAGACAAGTAAATGTCTCAATACAAAATGTTAGAAACCCTTAAAACCAATAATTTTGCTAAGTCTTACGATATCTGGAGAGGGGATACAACCAGGACAGAACAGTTGGAACATGTCCAGGAGAGGTGAAAAGAACGCACCCCAAGTCTGTGCGCACTCTGTGAAATTTGTCATGATGTAGGCATTGTTGTGCTTCGAGCGACATCTACCAGTGACATCAGAATACTAACTTTCAAAATTATTTCAAGCAATTGGGACATGGGGATTCCCATGGTATTTATCGATATAAAACCTGCTTTTTCACTCCATTTGATAAAAACGTGATCTACGTGTGTTACAGGTTTGTAGATTAACCAAATTATAATTTATTTTTGCTGGATGGAACTAGGGTGTGCGGCTTTAATCTACAAACCTGTAATACATTTGGATAAAGTTATAACTGAGTGAAACATGAGTCTGTGACTTTGAAATGGTGAAATACCCTCTAAGAATAGACTAAAACTCGTCTAAAAATATGAAAAATACATTTTTTGATATTAAAAACACCAGGATGACTAAAAACATTTCGAATGTACAGAAATTGATAATCTAAACCATAAAATCTAAGTAAAGTATGATTTCAGTTATCAAAAATGGCTATAATAGTAAAAAATATGCATTAGTGTTTACAATCTAGGGTATGTCCCTTTTAGCCCACGAAATGAAAGAAAGAAATATTTTATTTAACGACACACTCAACATATTTTATTTACGGTTATATGGCATCAGACATATGGTTAAGGACCACACAGATTCTAAGAGGAAACCCGCTGTCGCCACTACATGGGCTACTCTTCCGATTAGCAGCAAGGGATCTTTTATTTGCGCTTCCCACAGGCAGGATAGCACAAACCATGCCTTTGTTGAACCAGTTATGGATCACTGGTCGGTGGAAGTGGTTTACACCTACCCATTGAGCGGGTGTGCGGCTTTAAGCTACGCTAGATATTGTCAGGGGGCGGAACATAGCCCAGTGGTAGGGTGGTATTTAGCTCAGTCGGTTGAGTGCCTACTTGAGGTGCTTATCTCGCATAATCGAACCATCTCGGTGAATCTATTCAGCTGATCGTTTTTTTCTTGTTCCAACCAGTGCACCACAACTGGTCAAGGGCTGTGACATGTGTTTTCCTGTCTGTGGGAAAATACATATAAAAGATCCCTTGCTGATGGCTACATGTCAGAATTGCCGTATGTTTTTCATCCAGTAGCCGATGATTAATTAATCAGTGTGCTCTAGTAATGTCGTTAAACAAAACAAACGAACTATAGCCCAGTGGTAAAGCACTCGGCTGATGCACGGTCAGTCTAGGATCGGTGGGACCATTGGGCTATTTCTCGTCCCAACCAATGCAACACATGGTAATGGTATGTCCTGTGCAGTGGTGCATATAGAAGATTCCATGCTACTAATGGAAAAATGGTTCCTCTCTAAAACAGTATTTCTAAATTACCAAATGCTTGACATCCAATAGCCAATGATTAATCAGTCAATGTGCTCCAGTGGTGTTGTTAAACAAAACAAACTTTAACTTTAGTAATTGTTAAACAAAAAATTCCCAAATGCACTTTTACATTGAAAATTTTCCAGAATGCTGGAAATGTCATGCACCCAGTTTATTATTATTATGCAAAGTGTCATCTTTGAATATTAACGTCAGTTCAAATTCAGACAAATAACTTATTATAATGCAGACCTTGACATGAAAATGTTTAAGGAGAGTGGTTAATTGCTCCGCATACTTAGATTATTGGGAGCCATTTAATATATATTATCTTGTTAATCTTTTAAATTTGTAGTACTTGGAAATCACACTGGAAAAAGTTTTGATCTAGTCAATTTTCAGATATGTAGAGTATTTCCTTAAAAACTATTAAAATATGATTAACTTCAGGAATATTTTATTAGACAAAGACTATATGTTGCAGTAGAGCTGGACGGTATACCTTATATACCGTTCAGTATCGGTATCATGTCAGTACCGATTTACCATACCAAGCAAATTTCAAAGTACTGAAATTTTAGTGTTGAAAAATGTTTGACATCGTTTAGTAAAGCATTAACAATATATTACGAATGCAAAATGGGTTGGGTATAAATCAGATGAAAGCCTTGTGTATGGATTTTAATTTTATTTAGATGAAATTAACAAGTACGCCTCAACTGCATTTAGAGCCCAGTATACTGAAAATACTGCTCGGTATCGGTAGTGATATTAGTATTGTGTCAATACCAAATACCATACTGATACCGAGGTAAATCACCTGAAAATATATTGATACCGATACTGAACCTCAAATTTCAATACTGCCCAGTTCAAAGTTGTATCCAGTTTGTATTTAAATTAGCAGTTGTTACCACTAAATACTATAAATACATTAAAAATATCAGTGACGGTACATTAAATTGTTTTTAAGCCCAAATCTAGCATTTTAACTGTTTTTCAGTGGACAACAAAATTACTTATAATGTTTGAACTATTTATTTTTACTCACCTGTCTGTGACATTATTTTAGCCTTATATAAGCACTACTGTGTCTCGCTACACTGATTTGGTTGAAATGGGCTAAACCTGTACATGTATACTATTTTACTTGAATTTATATCCAGAATATATTTATTGCAGTCACTGTGGGAAATCTTTGGAGGATTAATTTCTGCTGCAAGTTCAATACATATAATACATGTGTCTTGGTTCATAATCTTTTTGTTCATTGACATTATTTCCATTTTATTTATATCTTGACCAATGTTTTCCTTTTCTTTTTTACATCGAGTATCGGCCAAATACAATTTTCAGTACAAAAGCATTATATAACACGTTTTGTGGTCGATATATATATATATACACACACATACACACACACACACACATATGTGTATGGTGTGTAGCCATTTCGTACCATAGTCATCTACAGAAATGTTTTCTGTGCATTTTGAAATTATTAGTATTTTGTCAATGGGGACTATTATCTCATCACATGATAATTTGGTGAACAGGTGACAGATTAACACTGTCAGTGTAATAGTCATCAAAAATCCTGTATCAATGGTATGGAATATGATAGCATATTCAGTAGATAGTTATCAGTGTTGGTGGAAAGTCTTCGATTTGTTACATTTTTTCTTTTGTTTTTCTTTACAGACATCATTGACTCGTACCAAGAACAGCCCTATCTGATTGATCCATATTTAGGTGAGTTCTTACAAATAGGTTTTCTTCCTGCCATAAAGATTTGTAACACCAGTGTTCTCCGACACCTTGAAAAGGTTGATTACACTGTAACATACATGGATAAGTTAACCTGAAGTTGATTTGTCTGTGATGCATACCATACACAAGTGCAAGGGCTGTAAATAAGTTTTGGTAAAAAAAGACATTTAAACTTTAACTCGCTGTAAGATACATGTAAATGGTATCTAACAGCCATTCATGTAGTATTATCTATCTGATTGCTTGTCACTCACGATTAAAAAAAACCCTTCCACACTTGGTGTAAATGTTCATCATGGGAGTCTTTCAACAGCACACATGATTTTGTTTCACTAATAAAAGTACTTATCTATGATATACACGTGTATGTAACATGTAAGCCACAATTGCTTTGTATTCTACATGTGGTTTTAGGTCTAATATGGTTCATTACTTTTAGTTTTTGACTTTTATAAAAGCATAAATTTATTAATTTTTGAGAGTAATGTTTGCTTGTTAACACATTAGTGTTCATCCAAATTGCTACCTTCATTGAACTGTCTTATTTTACTTTGTTTCTGAAATAAAAAAGTGGATAATAATGAAAACATGCAAAATGTTATGAAAAACTGGAATACTTTTATTGGAAAGAAAAAAAGAAACAAATGTTTTATTTAACGATGCACTCATCACATTTTATTTATGGTTATATTGCGTCAGACATATGGTTAAGGACCACACATATTTTGAGAGAGGAAACCTGCTGTCGCCACTTCATGGGCTACTCTTTTTGATTAGCAGCAAGGGATTTTTTATATGCACCAGCCCACAGACAGGGTAGTACATTGAACAATGCTGTACCATGTTTGTAAAGTGCTTTACAATGAGCCCACTGACGGGGATCGATCCCACACCGACTGCGCATCGAGCGAGCGCTGTACCACTGGGCTATGTCCCGCACCTCACTTTTATTGGTGTTATTTGCTTTCTTGAACGTGTTACTCATTTTCACAAACCCTTCCTTATATAGCTTGAATGATCTGGTGAAATAGCATACCATAATTAATCCAAGTTGAGAGCCATATATTCTGTCCAGTGAGCAGGGTTTTAATGTTCACCGTTCGACCAAATTAATGACTCTTATCCTTACTGTATGATTTTCTTAACCATAACCCTAAACCTAACACATTTTCTTTCTGGGGGAGGTTCCCATACCTGTAAGACATTGTAAATATTCAATTCCATGGGGCCAAACCCAAAAATTTCTTTCTGACAGAAAACACTGGTGAGATATTTATAGGTCTGGTAATCTAGTAGCTATTAACGTTTTAGTTAACCAGAAATATTCCAGTTTAACTATAATTTTTAACCCTTGAAGTGTAATAATATCACATTATTGTCGTTACTAAAATGTTCAATTGTTTATATTTGTTTCAGAGTCTGTTTTGAATCAGTTACTTGAGATAGTTCGAGATCAGAACTCACCACCCATACTTGTTCATGAAGCCTTCAAATACCTTTATTTTATAACAAAGGTATTTGTTTTGTTTTATCATGTATTTAGGACTTCTGCTTAAAATGACTTTCTAGTCATTCAATTTTCAAACAGCATAATTATTTTATTAATGTAAAAGACACACAACTCAATTTAACTTATTATTTTGAAGCATTTACTCAAAATGATTCAGAGGATAATTAAAAAACAAAAAAACAAAAAAACAAAAAAGCCTGCAAGCAATTGGGATGTACTAAAGTCTGGTGATTTTAAGGCATCAATGCAGAATAGACCGGAAACATAAGCATCATGACAAAGCTGTAATTGTATGTCTACAGACATATTCTATATTTCCATTGTTGCTTTGAATGCCATCTGGGTTGCTAAACGAAACCTACAGAAAACTGGAATTCCCTTGTAACTAATGATAGATAATTTTTATGGTCATTGGATTTATTCATCTTTTTACAAAAACATTTACACGTTTAAATAGGAAACTGCTCTAAACTGAACACCCAACAAATAATTTAGTCCTGGTGTGTTTATTTAATATAAATTGTATCCCTTAAAACCAGATATGTGGATCAATCATTATATCACTAATGCTCCAAATATTATCTCAGCTGATTATGTGATAAGGAATGCAGATAACTAAATGTAATGTGGGAATGTTCAAGTTGGTTGTCAGTTATATTTAATCAAACGTTGTTAAAATGTAACAAATATAGAAACATCGGGCAGATTCGGGGTGGAGGGAAAGAAAGAAAGAAATGTTTTATTTAACGACGCACTCAACACATTTTATTTACGGTTATATGGCGTCAGACATATGGTTAAGGACCACACAGATTTTAAGAGGAAACCCACTGTCGCCACTACATGGGCTACTCTTCCGATTAGCAGCAAGGGATCTTTTATTTGCGCTTCCCACAGGCAGGATAGCACAAACCATGGCCTTTGTTGAACCAGTTATGGAACACTGGTCGGTGCAAGTAGTTTACACCTACCCATTGAGCCTTGCGGATCACTCACTCAGGGTTTGGAGTCGGTATCTGGATTAAAAACCCCATGCCTCGACTGGGATCCGATCCCAGTACCTACCAGCCTGTAGACCGATGGCTAACCACGACGCCACCGAGGCCGGTCTGGGGTGGAGGGGGTGGCCCTTCTAGGTCCATTCACTGTAATATTTGAAATTTACTTATATAAACAATACTGAGTTAGAACAGTAAAGGAATAGTCACACAAAGTGTTTGATTCCTTTGCATAATCTGGAATATTAACAAACTTAATTATTGCTTAATGTGAAAACGTTTACTGGTAATCTGTATATTTATTTAATTTGTTTTTAAGATGCGTGGATTCAAGGTCATTGTGCGATTCTTTCCGCATGAAGTTTCAGACGTGGAGCCAGTTTTAGCTTTAATGGACAAAGAAAACCCACAGGACTATGCGGTATGAAGTTATTGTGTCAAATCAAACTCAACTGTTTGCTCTTTGTATTCTGTACTATTATGGTAACATAAATGCATCTTTGGAGAGAAAACTGCACTGGATGAGAATTGCAACCAGACGTAGCAATAAGACGTCTTTACCAAACTGCCATAATTATATATAAAAGTGAATTTGTGGAATATATTTCATAATTTTATAGAAAATTAATTTAAAATGTCTATTGTAGTGTTGCATTATGTTTGGCTATGGCTTAGAATGTATCTGTTTCTGTTTCAGAGCTGGGAAACAAGATACATGTTGTTGTTATGGCTGTCCATTGTCTGCATGATTCCATTTGATTTGAAGAGGCTAGATAACACTACTGCACTCGCCATCAAACAGGGTGCAAGAGCTACAGTTATGAACAGGATCCTTCAAGTTGGAGAAGTACAGCTTAACATTTCTAGACACATTATTACAAATTAGAGCAAGTGAGAGACCCTATTTTAAAAACAGTACAGTGTATTTTTCACAATTAGAGCCATTTTTGATAATTGAATCCAAAGTGTTTTTGATCATCCTGCTGTCTGTAATACCACAAAATGCATTTTTTATAATTCTAAAAACAAACATACCTCTGAGAAGTAATGGTTATAGAGACAAGCTCTAGTCTAATTTTAGAGGGTATTTCCCCATTTCAACACCCCAGACTCGTTTTACTCTGTTGTAACTTTATCCAATCCAGATTATATCTTTATCCAGGTGTGTTACAGGTTTGTAGATTAACCAAACTTAGTGTCCATTTTCATGGGTTGAAACTAGGGTCTGTGACTTTAAAATGTAAGTTTGCATACTGTTATACAATCAAACCAACTCTATATGTCCTGATAACTACTGTGATTGTTTCGGATTTATTTAACGGTAAATGACAAATCGTGTGATGTTACTGCTATATAATCAAACATAATATGTACTGATAACTACTGTGATTGTTTCAGATTTATTTAACGGTCAATGACAAATTGTGTGATGTTACTGCTATATAATCAAACATAATATGTACTGATAACTACTGTGATTGTTTCAGATTTATTTAACGGTCAATGACAAATCATGTGATGTTACTGCTATATAATCAAACATAATATGTACTGATAACTACTGTGATTGTTTCAGATTTATTTAACGGTCAATGACAAATTGTGTGATGTTACTGCTATATAATCAAACATAATATGTACTGATAACTACTGTGATTGTTTCAGATTTATTTAACGGTAAACGACAAATCGTGTGATGTTACTGTTATATAATCAAACATAATATGTACTGATAACTACTGTGATTGTTTCAGATTTATTTAACGGTCAATGACAAATCGTGTGATGTTACTGCTATATAATCAAACATAATATGTACTGATAACTACTGTGATTGTTTCAGATTTATTTAACGGTAAACGACAAATCGTGTGATGTTACTGTTATATAATCAAACATAATATGTACTGATAGTGATAACTACTGTGATTGTTTCAGATTTATTTAACTGTAAATGACAAATTATGTGATGTTACTGTTATATAATCAAACATAATATGTACTGATAACTACTGTCATTGTTTCAGATTTATTTAACTGTAAATGACAAATTGTATGATGTTACTGTTATATAATCAAATGTTACATGGACTGATAACCAGTGTGATTGCTTCAGATTTATTTAACTCTAAATGACAAATCGTGTGATGTTACTGTTATATAATCAAATGTTACATGGACTGATAACCAGTGTGATTGTTTCAGATGTACTTAACGGTAAATGACAAATCACGTGATGCAGCAGCTTATTTGATTTCTCGCTTCATGACACGACTTGATGTAAAGAAAGAAAAACTTCCTGAGTTTATCGACTGGTCTCTTCAGATCTTGCACGAAGCTGAAGGTAAGCACTCAAGACATTCTATATATATGTCTTGTATCAGGTCCGGGGGACCAGGAACCTGTGCCCCCCACTTGAGGATGAACATGTACATTTAACTGTGCTATGCCCCACTAGAGATTTTGGTTCCTCCCCACTCCAGATATCGTTCCTATGGGCCTGTGTATTTCATAAGAAAATTACAAGTAAGATGACATTTTCAAAATCTCTTAGTTGGTATTAATTGCTCTGCTAAGTGTTTCGGTCTGTGTGAACTTTGACTCAGACAAGATGCTGTTTAGTATAATGCTGTCTTTACAACAACACAATAATATGCAATAGAGGTCTTAAAAATATAAACAGAATTTCAGTTCAGTAAAGAGATAACATATTATTATTACTAATATTAGCTGTTTCCATAAGCAGAAAATAAATGTCCCTATGCATATACATGCAATTAGTTAAACCTGGAATGTGGGATTTGTTCCTTAATGTAAATTGTTTTAGTGGCATGACTGTGTTGTATTATCCCCTACTGGTCCAACCATGAGGGGATTATAGATTTCATCTCTTCATCTGTCTCTCTGTCACACATAGTTTTCTGACATTTTTTTCACAATGCCTGAGCTAACATTCTGTATCTAGCTACAAATCAAGTTTGACTTCCATGTCAATTTTCCCATTTTAACAGAATTCAGATATGAACATTTGTTTTCCAGTCCATTTTTTTTTTGCAATGCCTGAAGATATTGAGATGTAATTTTGTATATATCTTTATCATGTACTGTTACAGATCAAGTCTGACTTTCACAGAATTATGGCCCTTGAACATACGAGATGCAAAATAGAACTGGGTCCAGTAGGGGACATGTATTGCAGTTACGTAGTCTCAGAATGCTTGTAGGGGACATGTATTGCAGTTACGTAGTCTCAGAATGCTTGTAGGGGACATGTATTGCATTTACGTAGTCTCAGAATGCTTGTTTTAACAGCTTTAAATTCTTTTTCAGCTGAAACAGTCGCAGGAATGAATGCCCTTTGTGGCATTCTCATGACTCTGGCATTGCTTTTCAAACATGGAAAACGTGAAGATCTGTTAACCTATGGTACAGACATTAACATCTTCCATACTTTACATTATTTTATTTTATTACTTATAGTCATTATGCCAGTTTATGGTGTATGAATTACATGTAATTATTATTATCAAGTCTATTGGAATGCATTAGTCCGAGTGATGACGTTTTTGAAAGATCAAAGTTTGAATGACTGACATTAAATATGTTTAATTTAGTAGATAACTTATGTGTGTAAATGTCTGAATGAATGAATCTTTCGTGACACCCAATGACTGATGCCACTAGAATTAAAAATTGCAATAGTTACAGTCTGGATATAAACAGATCTACTTTTATCATTATTTTGTTATATACAGTTAGTGTGTGTATACATACACAAAACTATTAACAAACATGACTGATATCAATATTTCAATATATTAAATCAAATGTGTGCATTAACTAAAACTAGACTGACAATACCATGTGCACATTAAGTGCTGGATTCCAAAAATATGGAAAACCATAAACTTCAAGAACACCCAGAAAAGATTCAAGAGGTAAATGCAAACAGAACTTTTAAAATGAAATTTAACCAAAACCTTGCTTTAAGGGTTAGCTAAAAGACTGTAACTCAGTTCAAATATTAACACTATCCACTAAAGACAATTGAAGAGAAATTTTTTTTTTTACTTAACCTGACCTCTAACAATGGCATATTCCTCTAGTGAAAAGAAAAACTACATTATTTCATATTAAAATATAATCTAATTTCAATCTAGCTTCTTTCACTTCCATACTTTTCATTCTATGCACATGACAGGTTTTTATATATTTTTTGTTTAATATAGTGCCAGCAGTTTTAGAAAAAGTTCTTGGTGGGGTATTTCTGTCTGACTTTAACACAGTTCTTCGTAAGTCTGCAATGAAGATTTTGCAAAGGCTTGGGTTGACGCTGCTAAAAAGCAGAGTGACATCATGGAGGTATGTACCAGTACTTAGGATATTGGTTCAGTTTTAAATGATCTAATTCTCCCATGGAAGTGGCTAACCTTATATTAGTTTATTATATACTGTAAGCGCCTAGGTGCGTATTCTCGAAAAAAACATGTGGCAATATTAATAAGGTTTACAGTAATTATGGAAGCTTTTATTTGCTGTTATAGTAAATACACCACAGTCTATAATACTGTTTTAGCCTAAAAAATTTAAACGATAATTGTTGAAACTCTTTTGTTGTGTGAATTCTGTGCTCATCTTGGAGTTTTGTCGAATACTGAGTGGAAAAATCAATATTCTAGAAATTGAAAATGGTATTTGTTTGGTTTGAGTTTTAAGGCCATATGCGCCATTTCAGTCCAATAAAGGCGCTTCTTGACAATAATTTCAGTTCCAGAAAATGTTTCTATTTGTATGCATATTTTGTCAAAGAAAATGGTCAAGATATGATCAAGATAAGTTATCGATACTAGTGAAGAATGTCATCTGCTCCATGGAAAATGATAATTTATCAATTATTTTATCCTAGTAAAGTTTATATTTGATTATTGTCTTGTTAATCTGTCCAAACCTGTATTTATTATATAGTAGTTAGGACAAAGTAATCCATAAAATATAAATCTATGGGCATCAGTTTTATTTACACAGACACACATAGATGCTGAACATGTAATGTTATAAATCTTGATATGAGACTGCGGCTTTAATATTTAGCTGCCAGTGTAAGTGTAATTTTATTTATTAACTCAACACCCATTATAATGTAGTATGTGTAGATTGGAATTATTGGGATATGAATTATACATTCCAACACGGGCTATGTGTGTGTGTGTGTGTGTGTGTGTGTGTGTGTGTGAATCTTTGTGCTATGAATACTCTGTAATTATAATACCATGATTTAAGGCCAGTGATGGATCCAGAAAATCCATTAGGGGGGCCCAATGACATGAGGTGGAATGCCAATGAAACTGGGGAGGTTTGGAGGAGATCGTAAAAAAATGAAAATTAATATATAATAAAATTATAACTGTTGCAAAATTTAGGGGGGGAGCAGGCCCCTTGGCCCCCCCCCCCCCCCCCCCCCCCCCCCTAGATTCGCTTCTGAAGGCACCTCATCGGTGACATTGTCAAACTGATCTGGGGAAATTTAACAAAAATGCTTTGTTGCAGGTATCAAAGAGGAAATAGATCTTTATCCGCTAATCTACAGCAAAAGAAAGCACTGGTGACTGGACCTATTCAGACTTTGGAGGTTCAGAATGACGATGAAGAATTTGATGTTCCTGATGAAGTGGAAGATGTAATAGGTACTAAACATATCTGATGTGTTAATACCTGATATTGAATTAACTAACATCTGGTACTGAACATAAAAGTCGGTTGTACTTCACGAATCTTCTTTAGCAGCTTACCATAAAAAGATTTCTTTTTTTACTGTGACCTTGGTGGTGTGGTAGTTAAGCCATCAGACTTAAGACTGGCAGGCACTGGGTTCACATCCTGGTACATCCAGAGTTCCACCCAGAGTGAGAATTATAAACTCACTATGGAGGTGTAAGGCCCATGAAGATGAAGGATGTAAGTTCTGATTATGGGGAAACTAAAATTGATAACCAATGCACATCCTAACCGATCATTTGTGACATATTCTAAGGGCTGTATCATCTTCGTTAATTATTGTCTTACTTAAAACTGAAATGACATGTGATTTTATTGTTTGTTTTTAAATTACAGAGCATCTGCTGGGTGGACTGCGAGACAAAGATACTGTTGTAAGATGGTCAGCGGCTAAAGGGTATGTGGTTATATACTAGTAAGATATGTAATTGTATGATATTGAGCTAATACATTTTCTGTATAATCGGGACAAGAAAACCATCAGCATTTTCAAAATCAAATCTGTACAAGACTGTGTCAAAGGGACATTTTGACAATGTTGTAACTGCTTTCATGATTTACTATCGGGTACTTCCTCTATAGGACAGCTGTCACTTTTTAGGAGCATACATTACTTTGCCTGTAGGAAAACTGCAATCTGGGTCTGGCAAGTGTGGCAAAGACACAATGTCTGGTGCATTTTAACGTCTGGGTCTATAACTGTTACATGTTAACAGTATATATATTTAACTGCATTCATATCTAAATATTTTCTTCTATACACACCAACAATAATTAGGAGAATATATATCTTTCCTGCTGTTTATTAAGAAAAAGTAAAAAGTAAAGCTCGAACATTATACAGCTGCCAGTCTAGCAGAGTAATAATATAACACATCATCATGCTCTATATGGTCTGTTACAGATCGGTAGTTCGTACCAGCACATTCGATCCAGTTGGGGGTTTTCACGACTGGTACCATACTTGCCAGACGAAGACCTAACTTTGGTGTGTTTTGGGCCTAAGACTAGTTAAACGAATCTTAATCTGTCATTGGACACTTAAACAGTTGTTAAGAGATGAACTCTTAAATCAGTGACCAATCAGTGATGTTATGTATTTACGAAATGTGAGCATATCCAGCCCCAGTGTGGTGGTAGTTGTAACACATTTCACTCCAAGTATAGTAATGTTGCATATTTATGTTATTAACATTTTAGGATTGGCCGAATTACAGGAAGACTACCCAAAGCGCTTGGTGATGAAGTTGTAGCCTCTGTGTTGGAACTTTTCAGTCTGCAAGAAACGGATGGTGCTTGGCATGGTGGTATGCATCTCAACAATTGATTTTAATTGTAATGAAGTTTATATATGTACCACTTAATATATATTTGTAGGAAATCATTTAGACAAAATTAAATTGCTTCATAAGACAAACCTTGACAATAAATATGGGATATATATATAGAATACTACATGTGTATGAGTTAGTATCTGACCGAACAAACATGAGGTCAATTATCACTAAAAGTTCTCACAAATTATGTTAAAATGTTATCTTATGAAAACGAGTGTGATATTTTATTTATTATCCCCCCATCAAATAACGTAAAATCAGGCAATTGTTTCCAACATTACTAAACGAAACATGTGAATGCATGAGGGAAAATGATGTCACTTGCCAAAATGACGTCTTTTGGCAACTAATACGCACCTGGTGGTATGTATAAAATTTGTACAACACACCAAGACATTCACCAGGTGGGTAATAATGTGTGATTTGGAATTTGTAAAAATAAAATTTATCACCCATCATGGATTAATGTTCTTACACATTTCTTTTTGAATTTAGGATGCTTAGCTTTGGCTGAACTTGGGAGACGTGGGCTGCTGTTACCGCACAGACTAAAAGATGGTAAGTCATATAGAGGATAATAATGAGTTATAGTTTTTAACAAGTTTGAGTGCTCGGTGAACAAATATTCACTTGACACAAATGAAAATTGAATGCTATTAAATATTCATTGCATTGATGATAATAAAAGTTAATTTTAGAAGATATATTTTCCATGTCGACCGTCTCTGAACATTTTTTTTATCATGTTACCCTATGCTTAGCTCAGATACCTGTATTAACTACTGTTGATCATACTTTTTTTTTTATTAGCATATTCATTATATGGTCAAACATTGTTTTGATGACCCAATTTTTCCAAGGATGTTTTTTTATTTATTGCTAACTGTACAGTTGTATAGGGCCTCCCTTGTTTGTATGAACTGACATGTGTGGTTAATTTGTCAATGTTTCAGTGGTGCCGGTGGTGCTGAAGTCTCTGGTGTATGATGAGCTGCGGGGTACATTCTCAGTGGGAGCACATGTTCGAGATGCTGCGTGCTATGTCTGCTGGGCCTTCGCTCGGGCATACGACCCAGAAGAGATTGTACCTTATGTGAAGAAACTAGCAAAGTAACCTTCAAAGTCTCCCTCCAGTTTTAGTTTTAATTTACAAACGCAAAGACGTCTGTTTCTATATAGCAAATTAAGTTATTAAAAAACTAAAACAGTTGTTATTTATTACGATTTAATGTTTGTAAGATTTGTATTTATTTCCTTCTTATTATTTGTCACAATATTTTATATTCTAATCATAATGCACCATGGAATTTAGCATTTTATAACTGATTTTAAGGAGTAGAGTATAGGTTTCATTTCTGTTTGTTCCAGATTGTTGTTTCACAGTGCCTCGAGATAATGAGTTGCAACTTTGTGTATAGCTTTACCATGTACTATAATTACAGATCAAGTTTAAATTTCATGGTGATTTACCCATTTTTGGTTACTCAACTTAAAGTTATCAATGAAAAATCAACAAAAAACAGAGTTATTTCTAGAAACATAAGTTATTTATTGTCAGGCATGATATGTTGATTATGTTTGAACAAAGATGTTTCGGTTAAATTTATATTTCAGTGGTCTTCTGGTCGTGTCTGTGTTTGACCGGGAAGTTAATGTGCGGCGAGCAGCATCAGCAGCTTTCCAGGAGAATGTTGGCAGACAGGTTAGTCATAATTAACTACAGTTGGCATTTTGGCTTCTTACACACCCAATCGTTATTTTCGATAACACATACTGTTAACACATATTTGTGGGATAACAATTTAAAGACATGTGTCTGGCTGCTCCTAGGTGATAACCAGGTCACGACAGCCATACCATCATATGAAAAAAAAAGTATACTCAAAATCGATTGATCTGTATGGTATAGGTTAACCTAAAACTGATTAGTCTTTCACGCATTAATTAGCTACAAACTCAAGGGCTGTAAACAGGTTTTAGTTAGAAATGACATTTAAAGTTGTTTAAAACCTAGGTTTTTTTTTATGATTTGTAAGAAATAGAATATTTCAATCACTTGTTACTTAGATTTTAAAACAACTCATAAAATAATTATGGTATTATTAAGGCCGTACATGTAGTATGGTCTGTATTACTGTGTTTTTCAATTCATTTTCTGTGTAAAGTAAAAGGTCAGTAGAATGACATTTTACAGCTGGTTGACTGGCTGTCTGACTGCCAACATTGGTTCAGTTAAAGTTTTAAATTACCTAGAGTAATTTTGACCATATTTTCTTTTCTTTTCTTTTTAATTGTTTTATAACTTGGATCATTTCATGGATAGTTTTGAAATTTGGTATGAATTTGTTTTAATTTAGTGGTAGTTTTTAAACTGCTCACTACATGCCTATAAATATGACCCCAAGGCAAAGTGGAAATTTGGTTTTAAAAAAAAAAACCCAGGAAAGGAGCCTTATTGTCTGAAACAGTTCCAAGCTATCAACAACTCTCATGGAATTTGGCTTATAAACTTTAAAGTCTACACTCCAATCTTTAATGATATCACACTCTAAATGTTTCAGGGTTGAGGGAGCAGGACATAGCCCTGTGGTAAAGTGCCTGCCTCATGCACAGTTGGTCTAGGATCAATCCCTGTCAGTGAGCCTATTGGGCTATTTCTTGTTCCAGCCAGTGCACCACGACTGGTATATCAAAGTCTGTGGGATGGTGCATATAAAAGATCACTTGCTACTAATGGAAAACTGTAGCGGGTTTCCTCTCTAAGATAATATGTCTGTAATTACCAAATGTTTGACATCCAATAGCCAATGATTAATAAACCAGTGTGCTCTAGTAGTGTCATTAAAACAAACGTTAACTTTAACTTTTTAAAGTCTCAAGACATTATTAAAGGCATAATTTTTATCTCTTTCAATGTGTGGATTGATTTAGCTTTTCATTTTACAGTAATGACTTATACATTATAGCTTGAGTCTAAATTCACACTTGAGTATCATTTTGTTTGTGATTTCAGGGTACATTTCCACATGGCATTGACATTTTGACAACAGCAGATTATTTTGCTGTGGGATTGAGGACTTCATGTTACCTAGAACTCAGGTATAGGATTTATTTTGTCAGGGTTTTTTATTTTTACACTGGGAGATAAAAATTATAATTTTGTTGATCGAAACTCATTAGACTTGTTCAAAATCATTTGTACATATCAAAGTTTACTAATTGTTTCTTCTTGTGATCCTAATCCAACTGCATGTTCACAAGAGAGAAAAAGTGGTCTATAATGACACATTACTTGGCTATCAGTAACTTGTTCAGGAGGTTGAGTGCTCACAAACTGTTTGACTAGTACCATTGTCTTTTATTATACAGCAGTCATCTAATGTTTTTCACAAAAACCACTTTAGAGAGCAACTTTCGTTTCATTTCAACATATCCAATTACAGTTCAAGCATGCTGTCCTGGGCACACATCTCAGCTATCTGGGCTGTCTGTCTGGGACAGTGGGTTAGTAGTTTGTGAGAGAGAAGATAGTGTAGTGGTCTTACACCTACCCATTGAGTTGTTAAAACTCACTCTAGGTGGGAGCCGGTACCTGGCTGTGAACCCATTACCTACCAGTCTTATGTCCCATGGCGTAACCACGTCACTGAGCCAGATAGCGAACAACTGCTGTCTCTTGCCCTACTGAACATGCCTCAGGTTCAGGTCTGGTATGTTCTGGCTTTGTGAGTACACAGCTCAACTGGGAAGTGAAAGGCACTTTTGTTAGCCCAGTTAGCTTCCGTGTGTACCCATGACAGTGTGCTTGAATGCTAAATGGAGATAATCAAAAAAATAAAGTACAAGAAATAAAGGAGACTATATTTTATTTTAAATAAAAAATTTCAATCGTCTTCAGCAAAAAAATAAAAACATTGATGACATGTCCAGCTGCCTAATAACCTGATAATACTTTGAGTAGATGTTACTTGAGAACTGAAAGTATTTCATATTATTAGTCCCCTGTCGGTCCAACCTGAGGGGACTGGGTTTCATCTCTGTTCTATGGTCTGTTTTGTTTATCGCTCAATCATGTACTGTTGCAGATCAAGTTCAACTTTCATTGCGATTTATTAATTTGTGACAGAGTTATGGCCCTTGAACTTTAGAAATAAGAAAATGAGTTTTTCTGACTTTTTTCTGCATGCCTCCCTATATTGAGCTGAAATTTTGTGTATACCTTTATTGTGTACTATTATAGATCAAGTTTAACTTTCATAGTGATTTACCCCTTGGCTCTTGAAGTTAAAAGGTACACAAATTTGCTGGGCCTGAATGGGGACATGTATTGCTTTATACTCTCGTTTGATATCCTTGTTACAGTGATGTTATTTGAATATTATTTTTTGCTATTTCAGTGTTTATATTGCTCAGTTTGAAGAATATACCAAGTCTATGATAGACCACCTTGTTCACATGAAGATCTCCCACTGGGACAGGTATACTTCTTTTAATATTATATTTAATATTTAAATAATTTGAGCAGCTTTGGGTTTTAAAGAAGTGTACAAATTGATTTTGTTTACTCAGCCTACTGACAAAGGTTTGATGTCTTGTCTTTAGAGGACCATGCTTGAGGGTTATTATCTGGTTGTCAATAGGAATTTTTAGGTGGTGTAAGGTAATGGGAGGACCTTGTATAATGTGTTTCAGCTATCAAATAATATTGTACAGATTTTCTTGCATATTATTACATAGTAGTGCCACAGTATATGACTCCACATAGTGGGCAACCAAAATTTGTTTTGACATGTTTATTTTTATTTTTGGCTTTTACTTTTGTGAACCAAAAGATACTTGTCAATTCTTATAATTAAAGAAATATAATATAGTTTAATACTTCTGTTTAGCCTTGACATTTTTTAAAGTATTGTTTGTGTGAAGTTCATTGGGATGTGTGGCAATAGGAAGGCAAAGATTGACTGATAAATAGGCAAATCAGGTAATCGCTAAATGTCATTTCAGTAAGCTGCAACATCTTCCCTAGTCTTGTCTACGGTTTTGTTGAAAGAAATTGTTCAGTAATGCTGATTGTAATAAATAGAATACTATATTCAGGGATTTATCCAGGACTTTTCACCAGGATCTCATGTCTGATGGGATTGAGAAAATTAGTGTGACTAAATCACACTTGGGATATTTTTCAGGTCATTGTATATTGCAGTATACCACTATTAAATTAATGTATTATGACAGACATAATTAAATATATATATTGGGAATTTTTAGCCTAGAAATTGGGAATTTTCAGTGCCACTTTTTGTTTTGGTAAGGGACCTATATTCTGACCCACTGAATGCCTGATTAAATCCCTGATATTAGTTTCAGTAAGAAACTGTTTATATTACAACCAGTGTTTTTAATTGTACATCACTTACTTTTGTTTGTGATGTACTATTGAAAACACTGTCATTGTAATATTTAACTGAACTCTCACAGGAAACTGTTAAGTATTATCTATTTATTCATCAGATTAAACCAACCTTGTGCAGAAATAAAAAATGAGTGTTAAATTTATAGAATTATATTATATGAAGTACCATGTTCTATCTTGTATTTAAAGATGCTTTTGAGCATGCACTTGTATAGTGATACACATATTCCTAACCTATTTATGTATATGAGAATTTGATATAAATTTTTCAGTTCAATTCGCTTATTGGCAGCAAAGGGTCTGCATAACCTCACACCCAAAGATCCAGAATATCTTGCACAAACAGGTACAGACATAAATAGTTACTATTCCATATTTATTGTAGATTGTTGTCATACATATATTTGTATTGGATAAGTCAGTTAGTAAAATAATCAAAATAATTGTAGAAATCATTATATTCACACTGTGTTATAAAACAAGTACTTCAAGTACACTTGAACAGGTATTTTCTGTTTCATCAGAAGCCATATAGTTTAAATTAATTGCTCAAGTGTGATTTCTGCTACATAATGAAACTGGCCAAAATCCGACCTCAAATTATTGTATTTAGTTACGATGTCATCCATAAATATTTCATAATTTTATCTGGTGAAGAATTTTTGTCTCTGGACTAATCATTACACAAATAATCATAGTGTGCTCTATATTAATATTTATACAGATGAAGAACTGCACCACTCAAGGTAACTCTGTAATATTCTGTTGTAAAAGATGACGAACATTGTTATGTATTTGTTTTTGTGTTTGCAGTGATGCCACAGTTAATAGCAATGACATCAAGCATTGATCTTTATCATCGACATGGTTCCATCTTAGCAGCGGCAGAAATCACCCATGCCTTGTTTCTCATAGCAGACAGTCAGAAAAAGTAATTTAAAGCATTTTGGGTTTTTTAATTCTTAGTTTGCATTCTATATTAAAATATTTGTTCTGTTTTATTTAGAATAATTAGGTACTTAGGCTAGAATAATGAACACTACAAGGCACTGACCATGTGAATATAATTTTAATGAAAATAGTTTAAGGCAGTAATCATTTACATGATTCTACAGTAGAATCTTATTAGCTTCAATGTACAAGTTTTGAATACACCACACTCTTAACAAAGGACATTCCTTCTAGTTACATTTTGTAATGAATTTTCTTCTTTTTATATTATTATTATATTTATTATTATTATTATTATTATTATTGGTGATGTGGTACCCATTTGTTTGACTGACTATTTGATAAATATACTTAGTAACTACTCAATTTTCACTAAGGATATTTTAAAATACATATGTCAAGTAAAGCAACTACATTTATCATGTTTGTTGGAGGATTATTCTAATTGTAGTCATGTATCATCACTTTGGCGATGTATGGAATATCCAAACCTCATAGTCTCATTGATCACATGTTGCACTAATTTGTGATGTGCACCAATTATTATCATGACGTATATTTGGTATATCCCAAGTGAATGTTAGAGTAGTATATTAATACAGATATTTTATATGGCACTATTTATTACATTTAGGAAAATTACAAACTTCCTGTCGGATTCCACTATCTCTGGTTTAAAAGAAATTCCCCAAAAGGTGGGTTTTTGTACTTGCTTCTAGTAATACTTTTCAACACTTTTATTTCAGTATATATTCATTTGTGCTATAACGTTAAAAAAAAGCCATTTTTGTTGGGTTTGTCTTTAACGGTATGAGAATTTATGAAAAAAACTTCCATAATATAATGTATAGTAAAATAGATAACATAATAAATTGTTCAAATGGTAATATTTAGTACCATTTTGATTTTAATAATTTTATATTTTTCAAATTAAATTTAGTTAAAATTCTGAAATCATATTTTTATTTGTGAGGTTATAAGGTGGATGCTGGATGCTTTAAAAAAAAAAAAAATATATATTTTTAATAATTGTCAACACATCCACAAAATGTTTGTTTTATTTAAACACATCACGAGAGTATGTTGATTTATTAGTCCCCTACCAGTCCAACCAAAGGGTACTGTAGTTTTCATCTCCATCCTTGTCTGTCTGTCTGCCCATCCATCTGTCCCATATATAGTTTTCTGGATGGGTTTTTTTTTTCACAATGCCCTGAGATATTGAGCTGAAATTTTGTGTATACATGTAGCTTTATCATGTACTGTTACAGATCAAATATGACTTTTATGTTGAGTTACTAATTTTTGACAGAGTTATGGCCCTTGAACATGTAATTTGCATTTATAAACTGGAGTTAATTGAGTTTTTACTTAAATGTTTAAGCTCGATGATTCCAAGCTGTTCCGAGGACTTGGCGGTGAACTGATGCGAAAAGCTGGTGAGTCATGGTTGTGTTGTTTGACCTGTTTGATTTCTGAATCAGGAAAAACTGTAATAATATATAAATAACAGTTAGATTCTACACAAATTTCCAAAAAGATTGATAGATGGCTGCAGAATCAGGACAGTCCCATTAGGTGATAATTTTGGCATGCTTCCTCAACACACTTTACAGATGATAGTTTACACATTTTTCATCAGACAATCTCCATCGGGTGTTCTAATGGCAAGGGTATCTTTACCAACTGATACGTTTGAAATGTTCACCAAAAGCACGAAAAACATCATTGGTTTAAACAGGAATCTGATTGGATTAAGTTCTTGTAATTGGATCCACTGCAGTAGATAAAACAATCCAAAGATTTCTGAATGTTTACTGACTAAGTAGAGAATATTGCATGCTTTTGTCAAATATGGTGGATATTTCATTGAGTGAAGTCTGCAGTCATGTTGTATGAATCATGCCTGCGTAGCATGTGTGATATAAAATTGCAGACTTCGTGAGGTTAAATATCCATTATATTTGATTAAAAAGCCTGAAGTCTTCTATTTATTGTATAATTTTGGAAGATTTACCTTAATTCTGAAAAAGCATGTCAAAAGTCTGTGTAGTCATTGAGCACCTTTAACTGGGATGGCTCCTTAACACAATAGTATTACACAATATATATTGATAGCTCTCCAAGAACAAACAATAAAACATTTAAAAAAATAAGTATGGTTTATTTAAAATCCTTTTTATGATGGATATTATCATATTAATAATATTAATTATAACTGTAATGCATTCATTATAAAGAATCTAATAATAATAAAATGGAGAAAAGAATGGTGATTAAAGAAGAAGTTTGTTTCGTTTAACGACATCACTGGAGCACATTGATTTATTAGTCGTCTGCTATTGGATGTAAAACATTTGGTAATATTGACATATAGTCTTTGAGAGGAAACCAGCTACATTTTTCCATTACCAGCAAGGGATCTTTTATATGCTCCATCTCACAGACAGGATAGCACATACCACAGCCTTTGATATACTAGTCGTGGTACACTGGCTGGAATGAGAAATGGACCAATGGAGATCAATCCCACACCAACTGCGCATCAAACAAGCGCTTTAACACTGGGCTACGTCCCACCCCAGAATGGTGATCAGGTTGCATATTAAACAAAATTTCCACCAAATGATGATTTGCATGAATCTGAGTCATTTTCTAACTTTAAAAACAGCAACTTGTGCATGATAATGGAATTTTAGCAAACCTTTGGGAGCATAAACACAGGTTTAAAGAACAAAAAATTAATAAAACTGCAAGTCAGTGTCATATAGAAGATTTTATAATAATCCAGTCATTCTCAAGTGTCCTAAGCTTGTTTTACTTTTGTTTGTGGTAATGAGTTTGGATTTGTTTAATGCATTTAGTTAGTGCCGGATGATCTGGCACAATGACCTCAAACATATTTGGTTAAGTATTTATTGTGACATTTGCATACTTATATGCTGTTGCTAGTCATCAGACTATACAATGCATTTTAGGGATATGTTGAATAGGTTGCATTTTTATAAAAAATTTAGATATTTCTTTTACTTTTCGTGTTATTTTCACATTTAAAAAAATAGCAGGAATATTTCACTAGTAATTTTTTCATATTTCATAATATTGTATAATAAATTGAATGATTCTCATAAAAATGCATAAATATTATAAATATCACATTCTTGTCTTTCAGTAAGTCATTTGATTGAGAAGATGTCGCTGTCCAAGATGCCTTTCCACAAGGATTCCAGCATTGGTAAATTTGTCTTTTTGCATTTGTTTGTATGATGCACATCCTTTTTGAAATTACCATTCATCAGTACAAAATCCATTATTTTGGAACAAATGAAAACTTTTTTTTATTGGTTACTAATATTCAGTTGAGAATCTTAACAAATCTTTTAAATATCATCTTTCAGTGTTTTAGGAGATAAATGAACCATCATGCCAAACTGATTAATTACATATAGGTCAATAAAAACAAATTGTACAAAAATTACCTCATTTTTAGTAAAACTGGAGACATTTAAGCATCTTAAATGTATGGCAATGGGATGCAACATTGAATCAGTGCAGTTATAGCTTAATCTGAACGGTTGTAAATTAACCTTTCTAATCAAGTATTGATCTTTGTGATTTTTAGATCACTGGCAGAAAATCATTGATGACTGTCTACACCACAAGGAACCAGATGTACAGGTAGTACATATTCTGTATTTATATCCACCAATCTTATGTCCATCCACATATAATTAGCAGGTTATTTAATCTGCAGTAATGCACTGCAACAGATAGAGATTTTGTATCGATCACATAGAATAAACAATATTTTAAGAGATTGATAATTTTGTCCCATTTTAAAAACTGTTATATGGAATCATACGTATCCATTCCATATTCAAGCCAATTGATTCTGATATATTTAACTGAGTTTTGAATCCACTTTTAAAAGTAAGAAAAAATGAAAGTTATGTAGAAAAAGAATTAACCAATATGGGATTTAGTTTAAGTAAGTGTATCCTATTGTTTAACTATGCAGGTTCCCCGGGTTTTTTTTACTATTTTTATTTGTGCTTGAATGTCATGAAACATTAAAAAATATATTGCTAAACATTTTTACCCCCCAGCAAGCTGCTATTAACGCTATTCCAGCCTTCCTGTCTGAGTACAGCAGGGATGAGAATGGAAAAGCAGATACAGTAAAGCAAGGTATTTATTAAAAGAGTAACATTTTTATATTGTTTGATTTATGAAAAAAGATATATACTGTAACATGTTGTTTATAGTTAGAAGAAATCCACTGTGTGAAGTATCAGTAGAAAATACCAAAGTTATGTGTACTTGATCTTGGTAGCAGCTATCTAAAAAAAATATTTTAAATTCAGCTTTTAAACAATTAGAATAGATTATACAGTTGTGTTTTGTCCTTATGGTACATCATTCTAGACTTAAATTCACTCTGCTTGCACATCTTAAGTTGAATATACAAATGCTCTGTCGGACTCTGTGGTGGTATGTCACAATTTTTCAGTTTTAGTTGATTTGTGAAAGTACGGTTCTTACATGACATTGCACACATAACTACAAAAAAAGAGTTGATTAAGGGTCTGTCTCAACACATCTCTCTTTGATGACACTTTATCAGGGCTGGATGGGAGAATATACTTCATATTTTGAGGGTTCTTTGCTGTTTGCATCAGCGCTATATATAGCATGAAATAACAAAAGTTAAAAAATCAATAAAGTCCCCCCCCGCCTCACAATATGGCTTAGTCATCAAATTATTGAATACATCTTAGTATATAAAGCTAGCTATCAAGCTAGCATAATACATTTTAAACTAAAACCAAGAAGATAACTATTTTTTTTATGAGTAAAATTTTCTCCATTCCATTTTTCTCTTACAATCAAGCAATTTTTATTATGATAATTCACTGAATCCACAGAGAAAGAAATTACAGGTACATTGACAATATTTATGCTTTCAAGATGTCCGCCATAGACAGTTTGACCTTTGTTTATAATCATCATAACCCTAGTTGTTTTAGCATCATTTACCTCCTGATTTTATCACCATATTTTTGGGTGGAGTGGTGGTTAAAAATTAAATACCATTATTCATTGTTTATTTTATTGTTAATTCTTAATACTTATTGTATAATGCATGGATTGATTGTTGTTGCCTTTTTTTTAATACATTGACTAAAATATGTTTAAGCATATTTATGGTAAAGTATAAGAAGCATTTATGCATAACTGTTATTATTCGGAGATAAATCACGTCAGTATAAAAAAAATCACACATGGAGTAAAGTGCTATGAAGAAATAATTGATCATATTCTTATAAAAAATATATCGAAAATAAATGGAAAGAATATAAATTTAATATCCAGAGCAACAAAATCTAAAAATGAAGACACCCATCCATCATCCATCCATCCATCCATCCATCCATCCATCCATGCATCCATCCATCCATGCATGCATGCATTCAGCTGATATAAAGCTAAACAGTAGACTGACCACATGAGCATGCAAATAGCACTCCATTCTAACTGTTATAAAGTGTGGTTTTTGACTTGGATCAAACTTTTAAGCTGTTTGATCTCTTCAACACCTACCAGTTTGTTTTTACTAATGAAACATTTTACTTCTTCTCCTAGATGATTTACTAAAGAAATACTTGAATGAACTGAAAAGCAATATGAAAACATCCAGGTATTTATTTTTAATACACTTGTACATGTTAACAGATATCAAAATGTTTAGTTTATATTTTAACAGATATTAATTAACATTTTCAGTTTATATCTTAACATTAACTGATCAGTTGCTCAAAACGTGTTCCTTATATGTTTGTTTACTCTGAATTTAATGCAGTAGTATGCCAATGGCAGTCGAAGGAACGACAGACAACAGTGAGTATAGTAAGGAAAATAACTTTAATATACCATGTAACAAAGAGTTGTACCACTCCACTATCGGTTCTTTACTTTGCACTACATCTCCACGTAATACTCTAAATTATGTCTGATGGAGGAATAAGTCCTCAATTGTATGAAGAAAGGAATGTTTAACACAAAAAGTATATCATCATGGGGTGTCAACACACACAAATGTAAATAGATTTAAAAAATCACCTAATGATGCTTACCCACATAAAATAAGAAACTGAAAATGTTTGTGTTTTGATTAATGAGTTGTCCTGTTTGTGTTACCAGACAGGGTTACAGTCTGGCGCTGGGTTCACTGCCGAAGTTCATGCTGCACGGGCAGCTCGAGAAGGTTCTCACTGGCCTCATACAGGCAGCAACCATCTCGGAGAGTTATGTATCCTGGGCAGAAACACGCAGAGACGCACTCAAAGCAATTACCAGGTATACATGTACCATCATAGTATTTTGCAGGGGTCGAATTTCAATTTCTGGGGGGCATGGCAAGTGTTTCCTTCGGTTTAATAACAAAAATTAGGGCACGAAGGCAAACGTTTCCTTCAAAAGAGGGGCAAGAAGGCAGCTTACTTTCTATCAAGTTTCTGAAACAAAAATGATTTCACATTATGGTCTTTCACTCTTTGATACAGACATATGCCATAATAATGTATTTCACAAGGTTAATGATATGTAGCATATATGCTACATTTTTTTGTTTATATCCCCAATGTATGCTACGTTATTAAAAGTACCATATTTTCCGGCCTATTACACTGGTGTATAAACCGCACCACTTGTTTTTAGACCAAGTTCCTACCTTAGTTCGTACATAAACTGCACCTTTAAATAAGCAGTGGTTAAAATGAAGCCACAAACTTAATTACAGTTAATTATTGTTTCCTATAAATACTAAACACTATTAAATGGTAATTTTAAGCTTCTTTAATTAAAATATTTTAACATTTTAATGTTTAATTACTTTGTTTAAACCTGCTGCTTTTTTCCCCATTAGTAGTAAAGGATCTTTAACATGCACCATTCCACAAACAGGATAGGACATACAATGGCCTTTAATATACCAGTCGTGGTGCACTGGGTGGAATGAGAAATAGCACTGACAGGGATTGATCCTAAAACTGACCACGCATCAAGCAAGCGCTTTACCACTGGGCTATATCTGGCCCCAAAACAGGGTTCCAGTTTCACCATGGCACCAACGGCAATTATTTATTGTTTGAATTTAAGGGAGAATGGATCTCTTTATTATTATTAAATACATATTAAACGAGCTTCCATTTTTATCATGGTTATGTCCTGAGTGAAATAAACATGATATGAAATGGTAACGAGTTTAATATACTATTTATTACCCATAATCAAACTTAATTCATATCACTCAACTCATTTGGTTGATGTTCATATAATGTTATAGTGTGCCAATTGATGATGTCACAAAGTGTTATGTCCCACTTGGCGTTCTAGTGAGATGTATCACTTTGATACCTACAAAGATATTTTTAACCATATGGGTGTAATAATTGTAATTTTATTTCAATCATAATAGATGTGATGATTGTTCTTTTCTTTTCAAAATTACCTGCCCTCAACAAGTACACCTCCCCACCACGCAAGTGGTCTGGTCCGAACATCTCAACAGCCAATAGGATGGCCTAAAATTCTTCACTATATGCTTCCTGTAGTTCCGGTCATGTGACTTCAACTTTCTTCTTTTTTTCTTTGCTGTCTCCAAATTTTCTCCATTTTTTTTATCATTTGGAACATTCTGTACTGATGCATGTTTTCCATAATTCTGTTTTTCAGCATAATCAGAACCGTGGGAGTGGAATCTGATGGGTCAGTGCAGAATGTCGTGTGTGGTCAAAACGTGCCGGCCATCTACAGAGTGTTCCTGGCGGCCATGTCCGACTACACGATGGACAGCCATGGAGATGTCGGAGCATGGTATGGATTTTCATGTCCAAGTGTCTTCCAAAACTAAGTTATGGCAATATTTGACATAATTAAGTCATTTAAAACAGAGGGAGCATATTAAGATTTAATTCAGAGTCATATGAAAAGGCACCTATTTAGCTTGTGAAATGGTGTGGGTGTTTTTTTAATAAAAAATTGGCACAGCAATAGTGATAAGCTGAAGTCACCATTGTTTTGGGGTTTTTGAGAACCTTATTTTTTTTATAGGATTTCAAGAACAGAACTTCTTTACAGATGTCAACATACACTTATTACCTTGTCGATCTGGTTTCACTTTGGCACCGGACTGGACATCCACACATCGCAGTTGATCAGTCTAGTGTTGTTTTTTTCTTGGATGGCTGCCTTTGACAAATGCCAGAAGATCCTGATTATTACATTCATTTTATTGGATCAAGACACATTTAATTTAATTATTAGTTATTTAACAGTAATTGCCTTTTTAATGGAAATATTTTGCGGTAAATTCATTACTGGAAGTTACAAAATATGATTTTGGTTAAGTGTACAATTTAGAACCTTTCCGAATGAATGCAAATTCTGTCAAAACACTCCAAATTGTATTGATAAAAACAGTTACTTTACACGTTCGCCAGAGTACCAGTACTTCATAATAAAAATGTATATGGCAAAAAAACAAAATGTTTTAATTATAGATGCATCTTTTTACCTTTTGGTTTTAACTAACAATAATTACTAATAATTTCAAAATTAATAATTACGTTTAATGACTAATCTCTAAATGTATTAAACAATCACTGGTTGACCTCTCCCCATATTCTGACAAGTAATTTTGCCTACTTTTTCAAGCCTGATATGAAGTTTGTTTTAATCTAAACAATATATAGTGAAACCTCTCGAGACCGGACCCTCAGTAAACCAGAATTGCCTTTTTAAAAGCCAGGGCAGAAAACTCAACCTCTCTAAAGTGGATCCCTCTTATAACCGGACATTTGTCTTGGTCCCAAGGGTGTCTGGGTTAGAGGGGTTTCACTGTACCAACATATTTTTTTATTTTTTTTTTAATTATTTTTTTTAACAAGTTTTATTGCCAGCCCCTTGTTTACAATTAGAACAACACATGCCACGGGTAAAATATGGGTTGTGTACATACAAATAATAAAACAACATAATATAATACTTTAGGGTACTGGCTTCCAAACATCACCTCACCCCACCCCAACCCCACCCCCTCTCCATTCCCGCCCCCCCCCCCCCTCTCTCTCTCTCTCTCTCTCTCTCTCTCTCTCTCTCTCTCTCTCTCTCTCTCTCTCTCTCTCTCTCTCTCTCTCTCTCTCTCTCTCTCTCTCACTACATATCTAATCAATGTAGCTATCCATTTATCTTTCTCTAACGCAAAAGAAACAACACACTTTCATCCTTTTCCATTCTATGAACGACGTACATATATATATATACATATATATATATATATATATATATACACATATATATATACACATATACACACATACATATACATATCTATGTATCTACATTATTAATGTGTGGACTGCTGGGAACAAGACGATGCACAAGGAAAGTTACAAAAATTAGGTCTGTTCAAAGAGAGAATAATACACTGACCACTTGGTGAAAAATTTATTAAGATTGTTCTTACTAAGATAAATACATTTTTCTACTTGATATCTTTGTTTAGCTTCATTTTGGAAGTGTATAATATTTAATTGGACCCTTTGCACTTTACATTTATATATAAAATATTTAGCTAATAATAGTAGCAGGTCAAAAACATTACTGTATTTTCCCGTGTATTATGTGCACTGTTTTTTCTCCAGAAAACACAGGTTAAAAATGGGGGTGCGCACTATACATAGCAATAGAAAAAATATCTTTTAAAAATGTCCAGTGATCACCCATGAAAAATCGCCGATCGGTAGTTTACGGTACTTTACAGGTTATTGACAGTGTTCATCACAACGAAACGCCAAAACCCTCTTAAAAATCGCTTTTCACTTGTGATGGTTGTAATAAATGCTAAATAAATCTACAAAAGTATCCATACCTCGCCAAAAAGTGCACAAAAATTACAAAACTGGACCGTAAATATTTTTAATTTCCATGAGATTTAATTCGGCCATTTCGGGCAAACCGGAAATATACCACACTATTATAAATTTAGAAATCTCGCGCATTCACGTTAGCCACGAGAACGAAATGTAATATGCTATATTTTTGTTTTCATATATTTATTAGTCATTTACAGTGTATGGGGTATATAATTTTGTTTAGATTTATGCACGTGTGAGTCTGTGACATGTAAGTACGCAAGTACTAGCCTTTGTTTAATGTGACATGTAGGTCTATGTACTCAAATACCTAACTTAAGTTTTGTTTCTTGCTTTCTTGAATATACCGCTTCTTTCGCTTTTCGTTAATTCTGGTGACGGGGGGAAAAAGGTACATCTTGCATTCACTGTCAATTTTGTGGTTTAAAAAAACGGTGCGCATTATATTGTGGTTCATGTTTTTTTCCTTGGAATAAACGTTCAAAGTGGGGGGTGCGCATTATACACCGGTGCGCATAATACATGGGAAAATACGGTATCTGTTTTAATATTATCTTTACATCCAAATATCACTAGCTCAAGAGAAAGCTTTAAATTACATATATGCTTACATGAGTTTGATAACCAATTTAAATAATCTGTACCAATATATTAAAGTTTATATAGTTCAGTCTGATAGCTATGTCCATAAAAAAGAAGATGTCAGCTAGAAAAACCCTGTTATGAATTGTAGTACATCTTCTTCATGTTTCATGCTTGTGTTAATATTTCATGTGATGTCACCACAAACTAAGCACATTTGGCAGCTGTAGGAGCTCTTTGTGCATTACATTGAACATTTTCAACTAAGAATATGGTTGAAATCTCTTCCTTACTCAGATTTGGCACTTAGTTGCTTAATAAAAACATATCTGACAGAGTGTTTAACTAAAAGTCAGCTTTTCTGTGTTCATGTGTGTTCATGCTATACAGAGTATGTATTTTGTCATTATTTCAGGGTCAGAGAAGCAAGTATATCTGGCCTGGAAACTCTCACATGCATTTTGTCAGAGAAAGCACCAAATCTAATTACACCAGAGACGTACGTCATATTTTGTCAGATTAATAATATATAATTTTTTTTTTTTTTTTTTTCAGACTTAAAAGCAAAATATTTTATGTTGTTTATTGTATCTGATAGCATTTAATTTAATAATTGAGTTGGTATTTTGATATAATTACAAACTTCCTGTATTTATACTATTTACTCTATTCTGATTGGTTGACATAAAAACCTGAATGTTATCCGTATACAATTTGTTACTATTAGACATCAATAAATACACAAAAAATTACAAACAATTCTTATATAATTCCCTTTATTCTGTAGATGTAAGAATTTGTGTTGTTGCCTGCTTCAGCAAGCTTGTGAGAAGATTGACCGCACCCGAGCTCGCGCCGGTTCTGTGTTCATCAAACTTTTGTATCACAAGTAAGTTTACTGTCTATAACTTCCCTGCACCCACCTGACATCCTCGTCCTCTGCCACTAATAAAGATGGTCTGATCCACGGCACTAACTAATGACTGCCGGTAGATGGGGAGCCTAGTAGGTGGTTACAAGTGCCTCTTAACAATAACCAGAAGTAACTACTCAACACTCTTCTAAGTGGTCAGACTAAGCCCACAGTTAAAAGCTGATGTGTGTGGCACGGATAGTCACAAGAGAGACAAGTTCCTGTTGTGGTTGGAGAGACAAGTATGGGATGTGGAGGTGGACAATGAAAGAAGTTGGAAGCTAGGAGGAGCTGCCAGATTGGGAAGAAACGAGATAGAATTCAAAGGAGTAAAAAGAAAGGGGAAAGTGAGATTGAAAAAAAAAGATGATTTTTTTTTACATGAAGATGAATAATACTATCTCATCAAATTTGCCTGTTTAAAATACATTCAAAACATCTCTGTTGTATAGAGGCATAAAACTGATATTTAGTTCTTTAGGAATATTGTTTTCAACCTAGTCAGGTTTACTAGGAATCAAAGAAATTGTTTAATGATTGCAATAAAATATTTTTACATTTTATTTTACATAACTTGAATTGACTTCCAGCAGCTAGCCGACGCCATATAACTGGAAATAAAATGTGTTGAGTGCGTCGTTAAATAAAACATTTCTTTCTTTCTTTCCATGCCAGCAGCTAAACTTTTGGGGAAATTGTCCACTGCAGTACAATTTTATGGACTCAAAAAGTCTTAATTAAAATTTATCATTTCTGATTTCCAACTCAGCTGGACGGTATTGAAAACCTTAGATAAAAGAGCGAAACTGTCTTGTAGTTATGGACAGTATACTTTTAAACCAGTTTACAATTTTTTTATATGATAAGCTACCAAATAGTATCATTGATATGTCCACATACGTATATCTTTAGATATAAATTAAAACAAAATTACATAGTCATTACCAATGATTGATGCATATTTGTTGAAACATCTGGATTAACTATACCATACATTTAGTTTAAACTGAAAATTGTCTTCTTTGTTGAAATAACGTGGACTATTGGACTTCTGTACATCAAGTGTCCAAATTCATTCTAAAACCTTTTTGGAATATATGAATAAAGTTTTGCTGACGCTGAAGTTTGCTGATTTTATTTTGGAACATTTAAAGACTGAGGCAGTCTCAAAGTTGCCTAATCACCAAAAATATTTATTAATTTTTCTTATGAAATGTAAAGTATATACCATTCTCACAAAAAATAACATCCAAATAATTTCATTTACTACTACTATTTTCTAAATATATATTATTGCAAAATCCAAATTTTCAACAGTTTCCTCACTGAAAACTCAACTTGTAAGTTGCAACTTGCAGTTTTAATTACAAATCAACTTTTGGTTCTTTTCAATAATTCTAAAAAGAAAAAAAAAAGGTTATCAACATAGAGTTAAATATAGACAGAAACCAGTGCATGCCGTGTAGAACATTTCTCAACTTCATTATCCTTTTCAAAGTTTATTCAAGTTGTTTGTATTTTTTTCAGACCCACAGTTCCACACGTTCCACATAGAAGAGAATTGTGTGTCAAACTTCCACAGTAAGTAATATGTTTTGGGTGGCAGTTTGATGTGTCTATGGGAAGCTGGGGTGGGACGTAACCCAGTTGTAAAGATCTCATCTGGTGCACGGTCGGTTTAGGGTCGATCTGCGTTGATTGGCCCATTGGGCTATTTATCGTTCCAGCCAGTACACCACTACTAGCTCGCCACCTGTATGTGTCTATGGGAAGCTGGGGTGGGACGTAACCCAGTTGTAAAGATCTCATCTGGTGCACTGTCGGTTTAGGATCGATCTGCGTTGATTGGCCCATTGGGCTATTTATCATTCCAGCCAGTACACCACTACTAGCTCACCACCTGTATGTGTCTATGGGAAGCTGGGGTGGGACGTAACCCAGTTGTAAAGATCTCATCTGGTGCACTGTCGGTTTAGGATCGATCTGCGTTGATTGGCCCATTGGGCTATTTATCATTCCAGCCAGTACACCACTACTAGCTCACCACCTGTATGTGTCTATGGGAAGCTGGGGTGGGACGTAACCCAGTTGTAAAGATCTCATCTAGTGCACTGTCGGTTTAGGATCGATCTGCGTTGATTGGCCCATTGGGCTATTTATCGTTCCAGCCAGTACACCACTACTAGCTCGCCACCTGTATATAGGATGGTGCATATACAAAATCCTTGCTACTAATGGAATTATAGTTTGGAATTACTATGTTTGACATCCAATAGCCAATGATTAATAAATTAATGTGCTCTAGTGGTGTCGTTAACCAAAACAAAGTTTACTTTACTTTTATGGGAAGCTGTTATGTGAATCATATTAATGTTTAATTGTTTTTATGCCAAGTTGTTTGTGTTGCCATTATTTTGTTACCTTAGAGAATTATCATAATTATGGTTTTCTTTGAAAATTGTTTTGTAAAGCAGCTGACTATAGTTATTAGTATTGTTGGAATTTCATCATCAATCATCGGTTATTATCAGTTTGCACCAACCAATAAAAAATTTCGATTACACAATTGATTAGAACTATGTGAACTTGAGAAGAATTAGAATTATAACAACCATTCACTTACGGTCATGTTCACTTGGATAGACCTTACAAATTGCTTATTGTAAAAACTATTTAATACCTTTTTTCGTTATGAACACAAATATCAAACCCAACGTATTAACATCAGTTCCATCATCTTAACTTGGGGGACAATTGGTTAACATTTTCCATGACAATTGATTATAGATTTTTATAATTTGATCATCTCACCGGTAGAGCGGAACCAATCAATTTTCGATTACAATCAAACATTGGAACATCTCTGGTTATTAGGCAGTTTAATAAAAATATTTTTGGCAGTTATAACTTTTTAACCATCACTTTACACATTACTATCAAGTTTGACAAATTTACATGCTTTTTTTAGATACCCATTTGTTTTGTTGCTTGTTGTTGTTTAGAATTACATACCTAGGAAACTAAGGCCAGCAACTTTAAATTGCAAACAAAACAAATTTAAGGAAAAAACCCCAGAAAAAAGGAGTGATGGATGGCTTTCAGCTATTGCACAAAATACATGCAAAACTAATATACGAGTATTGTTGTATATCCAGTTTTAGAAATATAGATACAGTAACTATAGTCAAACTGAGTCTTTCTTGGATTCTTTTCACTAGTATGTACGGTAGTGTTTGGTTAACGATGTTGTCTCTAACAACCTGTCTTATTGCAGTGAGGACGTCAAGGAAATAAACTGGGCTGCTCCATCAGAGACGTTTCCTCAACTCACTGGACTGTTGTCGCTGTCTACATTCACATACAGTGTCCTGCTCGGTCTCACAGTTAGTGTGGGCGGCCTTACAGAGTCCTTGGTACAAGACTGTTTTCTACACTTTCCATTACTAGCTGATTTTTAGTAAACAAAAAATATTAACATATTTTTGTCAGGTTGATATATTTTATCATAAGAATGTTCATTAGTAGACACTAGGAGGTGATTTTAGATGGCTACTGCTAATTTTCATGTTTACAATTTCACACCTCACTGTGTTAAGTAGACATGGGTCCCTACTTATCATTATTACAATTACACACCTCACTGTGTTAAGTAGATATGGGTACCTACTTATCATTATTACAATTTCACACCTCACTGTGTTAAGTAGACATGGGTCCCTACTTATCATTATTACAATTACACACCTCACTGTGTTAAGTAGATATGGGTACCTACTTATCATTATTACAATTTCACACCTCACTGTGTTAAGTAGACATGGGTACCTACTTATCATTATTACAATTACACACCTCACTGTGTTAAGTAGACATGTGTACCTACTTTTCATTAGTACAGTTAAACACATCACTATGTTAAGTAGACATAGGTCCCTACTTTTCATTATTACAATTACATATCTCACTGTATAAGTAGACAAAGGCTCCTACTTTTCTCAAACAGCCTCATGCTTTCAAAGATGATACACAGCCAGTTTAAGGTGATCGTGTTTATCAGATAAAAATGCACTTGTTGGTGCAAGTAAATAAACTGAACAGTAATAATGGTTTGTAATTATATTAAATCAAGGATTTCAGACTGTTAAACAAAGATATTAACAAATTTATCTCGGTTTTAATATATTTGGTGGTGTTTATCTGATTTATCGCATTGAAGCACATAGATAAACTGAACAGTAATTATTTTGCACCTGAGATTTCAGACATGCATAAGACTGGTAAGCAGTGATCAAATTACATTCATGGAAGCACATAGACAAACTAAACAGTGGTTACCATTTGTAATTAATTATACTGCAGCTAAGATTTCCTACTGAATGTTTTAGGTTAAGAATAATGAATTATATTATTGTAGGGGTGCGATGTAGCCCAGTGGTAAAGCGCTCGCTTGATGCGCGGTCGGTTTGGGATTGATCCTCATCGGTGGGCCCATTGGGTTATTTCTCATTCCAGCCAGTGCACACACGACTGGTATATCAAACGCTGTGGTATGTGCTACCCTGTCTGTGGGATGGTGCATATAAAAGATCCCTTGCTACTAATGGAAAAATGTTGTGGTTTTCTTCTCTAAGACTATATGTCAAAATTACCAAATATTTGACATCCAGTAACAGACGATTAATAAATCAGTGTGCTCTAGTGGTGTTGTTGAACAAAACAAACTTTAGATTATTGTACACTGAATATGTTTTACAGGTCAAATACTCGAGCTCCTCCCTATACAACTATCTACATGAGATCTCCGAAGATTCTTCAGCCATGGATGTATTCAGCCAGACTCTGATACAGATATACAAGGATTATCACAGAAATGATAGGTGAGCACTTTTTGGAAACTGTTAGACTGACAGTGACAAATGAATACTTGGTGAATTATCACAGAAATGATAGTTGAACAGCTTTTGTGAACTTTTTAGACTGACAAAAATGAATACATAGTGTATGAATAAATAAACAAATAGATTGGGGAAAAAAAGAAAAAAACAACACCAAAAAACCCAAAAAACAACCCCAAATAGACAGACAAATACTGAAAAGAGATATCTCATCGATTATCCAAACTCGGTCATTAAGAGGTGTGGTAGCACTTACACTTTGAGATCCCATGATGTGAAAGTAAGTCCAATTATTGCTGTGTTGCTCTGTACTGAATAACTTCAATTAAAAAAATGGTGGATGATTACTTGGCAGTTACTTCAGATTCCATATACCCTGGGCTCAGGTGATACTGAAATAGCTCAACTGACAGCAAGCGTGGAGCATGGCTCTGTCATGAAATTCCATATCAAAATGGAAATACTGCGGCTTCACCATTTATTTCATTATCATCATCTCAATGTTTATGATGTTGTAACAAAACAATTCTATCTTATTTATTATTTATTCATTATCATACTAGCAGAAAAAGGTTCTTGTGCACCAAATGAATGTATCCAGAATTGTGTGCTTGAACTAAAGTCATGAAAACTTCAGAAAATTATTGTGTAACCATTCCCTTTGATATTCCAGAGGCAGTCTGTCAATTCTTTTTTTTTAAACAATATTGATATTTATTTATAAATGCCTCTTCACAAGATGATGTTACATACTGTAAAAATTTCAGTAAATGCTATAAAATATAACATTACAAAAATATCATTTCAGCGATTCAGTGTTCGAGATTAAAATTTTTGGCCAGTATCCCAGTTGGATACTAACATTTCAAAATCTGGTATCCCACCTGAGAATTTAGTATTATATGGCATCCCGGTGGGATACTGAGTTCTTGAAGTCTGGTATCCAAAATTAAATTCTGGTATCCCTGGGATATCGGGATACCGTTAATCTCGAACACTGGCGATTACATACAAACTACAAATGCTGGGATGGGTTTAAACATACAGTACAGATATTTGAATCAAGCCAAGAACTTGCACACATAATATCAATATACATGAATGACTAATATTATAACAGCATAATAGAACATGCATAATTTATGAAGTAAATCGTTCTGATAAGATGATGAAATTGTGTACAGATTATACTATCTTTAAGTCTGTCAGTTGCACAAGATTTTGATTTATTTAAAAATATAAGTATTACTGAGATTTTAATGATGCACAGGAACTTTTTTCTGTTAGTCTAATTATTTTATAATAAATATTATTTCTGATTGTTCCATAATTTATTGCTCTTAGTAATAAAAATAATTTGGATGTGTTGAGGAGCTTCCATAATAATCTGAGCTATAACTGATAAACTGACATATTCAGACAATTCTGTTAATGAAATGTTATCTACCTTTGAGGTTAAAGTTAAATAGTTAATTTGTTAATGTGACACTTTAGAACCATGCAAATATTGGTTATGAATGTTTTTGTGAAGACTACGAGATAATGTAATATAGAGTGAACATGCTTGTGTTTGCATGATTTGTTTCAGAGTATCCATTCCACTGCTGAAGATGACAGCCCAGCTTCTTTCAAAAGGATGTTTCCAGTGCTTTGTCGATGACACTAGGTTTGTTGACATTTCCACAAGTTTAAATTATGAGTTAAAATGCAGGGCACTGTTTTACAAAGCGATCTTAGCACTAAGATCACCTTAAAATGCATACATGTAGCTACCGTATGCAATTAAGTTGATCTTTGCACTAAGATTGCTTCGTAAAGCAGTGCTCTCTGCTTACCCATATGACTTTTTCATATTTTACACACTACAGTTTTAAGCCTTAGTATGCCAGTATGTTTAGAAATAAAATGAATGTATGTATGAACTCACACTACCTTTTTAATTTAAGGATTGTCTGTTGTTTCTTTTACGTTCATCGGGGTATGAACAAAAAAAACCATCCGCAAACTGTGTGAATCAGCGAAGCCGTTCTCACATAAGTTTGCGGATGATTTTTTTTTTTCATACCCAGATGAACGTAAAAGAAATAACAGACAATACTTATAATTAAATTTGAATGATACATGAAATTTGAATGATACATGCTAATAATAACACTAAAACGACACTTTATTTTGAATAATTTTTTATCCATAAACAATAACGCTCATTAAGACAACTTGCCCATATAAAATGACGTCATCACATATGACGTTCCCTGACGATGTAATTTTTACATTCATCGAAAAATGAACAAACTCCCGTTGCTACGTCTGGACCAATCGGATGAACGTTACGTTGTAATGAATGTAACAGAAATTTAATTATATCATGATATCCACAAAATATCCAAAGAATAAATATGTTCAGAGATTAAATTAAAAGATATAAACATTTCTTGCCAGTAGAAACAGGAGCAATATATATAAAAATGGCTGTCATTTTAATTTCAGAAAGAGATTAGAGTATCAGCATTGCAATGCATACCAAAACTGTAAAATATTAAACTGAACTTCCAGTTTGTTATGTACATGTTTGCAATGCCGCCATTATTGTTTTGCCAAGTACTTTGCAGACCTGTTGACCGATGTAGATGAATAACTGCTTTCTGTATTACCAATGACTGTTCGTTGATGTACAGATTCTTTATTCACACAAGTTTAATAGGAAAAGTGACACCAGCACATACATGTATTTGCAGTGATTTATCGTCATCTGCAGGGGTGGGAGGACAAAAAGCAGCATTTCCTTAGCTGTCATTATTAATGTAAAAGTTTTATCCGACACCCTAAAAAGCCATTGTACATATCGGAACACAAATCTTGCAGTAATCTTTTGCTTGATGATTTTCAGCCATTCGTTCCTGGTGGAGTTATTAAACTTGGTGAAAAAAGAGATGTACAGAAGTTCTGACCCATTCAAACTTATGGCAGCTGCTGATGTGTGAGTTTTTATTTACAATGTAGCATGATGTTTGCATTGTTTTGTGGGATACTTTGTCACAGATACCCAAGAGTAGGTGTAATTGTAGTAGAATGTTTTATAATTAATTTTCTGGTTAGATCAAATTTTCATTGTAAAGACAATGAATAAAAATGTATTCATTTTGTCAGAATAAATCCCAACTTTCATGTACTACTAATACTTCTGATAACATTATTGTCTGAATTCTGAAATAAAAACATATGTAAGAAATGTAGAAAAATAATAATTCAACATAACACATTTATGGCACTTTAACTAGATTGCAAGGTCATTTTGTATATCACAAAGCAACCACTGCAGTTTCAATAGTATTAATTTCATTGGATGATGTGGCTTTGGCATGTAGGTTAGCACCATGAAATAGCCAATCAGATGTCTTTAAACTGATATCCCACATATGAGGGAGATTGCTATGTGATATAAAAATCTCCCATGTTGTTCTCACCAGTGGGTGTGATTCAACATGTTAAGAGTTAGACACAATTCTATGTGTAACCACAATATTACTTTATAGATCAGTTCCATGATATTGTGTAGCAGCTAGCTGCCAGTGTTTAAACCTAAAACAAATCATATAGATACATGGTAGAATTGGAAGGGGTGAATCATATATATGGTTGACCTCTTTTTTCATTATGACAGCATTGTCAGTGCACATTGGCATTTTTATAGAATATTGTCACCTACTAACAGAAATAAAAGTAGGCCCTACTGTGTGTGTCTGGAAGTGAAAATATAAACTTGTTTAAATTACATTTTATGTTGAATTTTAATTTGATTGTAACAAACATGTTTTCACCCACTGTTATTTCAGCTTAACGGAGTTGTTGCAGTTTCGAGAAGAAACCAAAAGGCTATCTCTGTCATCACTTATGATACTACTTTGTCACAAATACCCAAGAGTAGGTGTAATTGTAGTAGAATGTTTAGTTTTAAACACACTCACACCTTAATGTAACAGTATACTAAGTGGCATTTGACTGGATCATGTTATTCCTAGGACATTTATGTTAAAATATAAGGGTAGTTAATGAGAAAATAGCTGTTGCTAGGAAGTCATTATTTACATGATTTTCAAGCTACAGTGTTTTCACATGTCCACAGAATAAAAAATTGCCCTGACAAGTTTACTTTCTTGTGAGTTATATCTATAGTTAGATTGATGGTGGAAATGAGGTGGAGTGTTGTAAATTAGTATTAGTTGTTACAAGTCCCAATGTAATGGACTTGAAAGTGCATTTTAAGTGTTAATATGACCAACAGATGGAAGAATGAATTTCTAAATATTGTATTTCTAAATTTATTTTTCATTTAAATAGTATTATCGTCTTTATCTTACGCAACAAGTTTTAAAAAATTTAAATGCACAAAAATACTAATATTGACAGCTAAGAAATATTGTAATTCCACAGATTTGTAAGAACAAATCTGATTGGATCTCCATTACAATCTGAGGTAGTAAAGCCTGTATTTTACCTGTTGAAAATGTTTAAGTCATACTGACATAACTTGAGTGTAGAACAGTGCATTATCTAAGTCTGAAGTGAACATATTCTTTAGTTAGGCTATATCCATAAAAAGAGTATTATAGTAATGAAATATCTCTTGTTATGCAACGTGTTTTTAGAACAACTAATAGTTCTGTTACCCGTCTCTTTTTACTAAAGACCTCACCAGCTGGTGAAGTTTATAACGAGTATTCTTACTACAATTAATAAACAGCAAGCAGTTGAAATTAAAATACATGTAGGGATAACCTTACTGTGTTTTCTGATTTGCAGATATACATTTGTGGTTTAATTGTTGCAATTGTTTGGTTTTAGTGGTTCTTCTAAAGCATCTCCAATATTTTATAATTTTCTACTCCTGAAGAATTTGTACTCTAAGCAGTTACACAACCAGCGATAGTTTTATTTCATTGTAAATTAGTATCTGTATACTCTAGAGCTATTCCTCAAGTTACTCTAGGATTTATTGAAAAACCTGTTATATGTAATATATCAAGGTTATGTTGACTGCCCGTCCTTTATATTCACCCTGGTTGGGGACAGGTCTTACAGTAAAAGGGTTTCTGTGAAGAAGAGAAAATATATAATAATAAAAAGAAAAGAAAAAAAAGCATCTCCAATAAAACAAAATTTGTGACAGTAAACCACTGATCTATGACAGCATATTGAAAAACACAGTAAAGTTATCCCCTGAATTAACAGAATTGTTTTTTCGCAGGTAAGAAAAAGCACAGCTAACAAGCTGTATGAAGCACTTGTTACATATGATGATATAGTGCCTGAGAATGAGCTGGACAATGTGATGACAATCCTCAGTGATACAAACTGGTTAGTTGTGAAGAATTTCAACTGTCGAGGCTATCTTTAATATCCACCACAAACTACAATATTACCATTACATAAATATGTACTGTCAGAAAATATTGTACAATACATTATTTCTGGGATATTAAACAAGCTTCCACTGGTTACCAAATTTATGTCCTTGAAGATATAGATGTTAAAATTAGCTTTCTCAGAGACAGTTAGATGCATTGCACAGTGACAATTCTTTAATTGATACACCATGAAGATACTGGGCTGAATGGATACAAGTACCTGTGAATATGTGAAGATTGCTTAATTCTAAAATCTTGTTAATAGAACATTCAAAACAAAAAATTACTTTGTGCACTTAACACAGGTATTTTAGCGATTTGGAAACCAATTTTAAGTGGCCAGAGGATGCACTAGACATATGATCAATTAATACAGGTCATTTAACACTCAAAATAATTTTAGAGAAATAGAAGTATATATATTGAAAATAAATTAAAATAATTATAGATACTGTTGCTAGTATAGCACTTAAATCATTTAAAATTATTTCTAGGGATACATCCATTGATGAAGTGCGTCCAATAAGAAATAAAGTTTGTGATATTATAGGAATTGTCAGACCAGTCCCATCCAAGGTATGTAACATAATTGTTCCATTGTTTTAAATGTAAGAACATAGCTGTGCCATTTGTGTGACGTTCTTTTTGTCTTTTGCCATGATGACTTGTGTTTTAAGTATAGGAATAGAAGACTGAACGAACCAAACATTCCCCTCACCACCACGTAAAACATGAACCTGATGCGGACAGATTGTTGATACTGACAAGTTGATGTTGACAAATTGTTAATACTGACAAGTTGATGTTGACAGATTGTCAATACTGACAAGTTGATGTTGACAGATTGTCAATACTGACAAGTTGATGTGGACAGATTGTTAATACATACAAGTTGATGTGGACAGACTGTTGACACTGACAAGTTGATGTGGACAGATTGTTGATATTGACAAGTTGATGTTGACAGATTACCAATTTAGTTAGAATCAAAGCCAATATGGAGAGCTATAATTAAAGCTTTATCTTTATTAAACTTTGGCTTACAGCATTCTTTAGCAGGCGACAGGTAAAAATATTTGGTGTCTAGTTTTCATGCTTGCTATATTTAATAGGGGTGATTGGGGCACTGTCATGGGTCAGGATTATTTTTAAAAAAAACCCCACAACATGGCTCATATTATCAGTTATATTAGCCTTACAAAATTGTAAAACCATTGTGAGCTATGACGTCACTATGGCATGTGATGAATAGCCTTATATGGTTTTGTGATGTCATAGCACTAGGATAGCTTCGAAAATCCCTAACCAGCTGAGGAGTCATTTCCTACATATTTATTTACACGAAATCATTACACAACTAAACAATTATAACTTATTATCCTTTTAAGAATGGTTTCATATTTTGTCTGTTCACAAAGTTATGGTCTTTCCACATTATTTCATTATGAATGTACAATGTCTCCAGATAAAAGTCATCTGAAACTTGGGTTAAGGTTTAATAAAAATGTATTTAATGAACATTTAATTCTTAAATCTGTTGATAAATGACTTTCACATTTGCTATGATATGTACGTCAAATGTAGTGTCTCCACGAGTATTCAGGCACGAGCCGAGTTTAGCAAGACTAGAGTCCGTTAACAGGACTCAAGTACCCATACAAGGAAGAACATTTAATTGTATTTTTTTAACGTCACTAAGCCATATGCTTGCCGCCGGTTACATTATAGGCTATGAGACATGCAATAGAATGGCATTTAAAAAAAAAAAAAATTTTTTTTATTTTTTTAAATATTTATTTTCCCCCGTCCATTCTGACCATGTCAAGGTTTGGGAGCCTTGAATTCATGGCCTTACATCAAAGTAATATAATTTATATCCAAGTACATATATCTAATTTGTTGTATAATAATGTTATATAATCATATATAACAATTTGATACATAAATGCATTTGTAATGTTTCTGTATAAATTAAAGATTGGTAAAAAACAAAACAAATTGCTATGATGCATATAATGGCATTATTTAGGATCCTTGTTCAGTGCTGGAATTAAGATGCATAATGCTATTTTACATTATTCATTAGTCTCATTATCATCTAGTATTCAGGTCCGGGTCGAGTTGGACCCACGAGTACTTCAGTCTTATTATTTTGTACTCGTAGAGGCACTAATCAACTGCACGCCACTCGGGTCTAGAGTAAGGTCAGGGTCATACAGGATTTTATTAAAATTTCTCAAATTGCTTTAACTCTGTAGTCATATGGAATTTTATTACATTACGTTATATGTGCTTGTTTGATCTTTTTTTTACCATCTATTTTATTTCAAAAATATTTTTAAAAACACTTTATTTGTGTCTTAACATGCATTATTTCAATCATTTCAGCTTACAGTAACAGACAAACAGAACTGATGAGTGTGCAGACAGAATATATCACAATTCAACTGTTCAATCAGTAACGATTAGACTGAAGGGACATCCAAATACTTGTGACGTTTTAAAGGAGAACCAACTAACGTAACATCAAATACTAAACATGCTATTGTGATATACAGTCATTATTCAATCAGTAATGATTAGACTGAATGAACATACAAATAACTGTTGAGTTTTAAAGGAGAAACGACTACAGCAACATCAACTATAACATGGTATTGTGATAGTCAGCAGTTAATTAATTAATGATTAGACTGAAGGAACATCCAAATACTTGTGACGTTTTAAAGGAGAAACGACTAACATAACATCAAATACTAAACATACTATTGTGATATACAGTCATTATTCAATAAGTAATGTTTAGACTGAATGAACATCCAAATAACTTAAGTTTTAAACGAGAAACGACAAATGCAACATATTAAACATGTTGTGACATACAATCAGATGGTATGTCATTATGTTGATGCCAAACAGGCCATTTATTTTTAAATAAGTGTGCCATACAAATTTCTTAACATAATCTGAATGATAAAACTGTAATATGTGATCAGGGCCATATCGAATGGACATTTTCGCAAAATTATGGTTGATTCCATAACAAATAATGGCCATTTGGTTTTGGCAATACAAACTTTACAACTGGCCTCATATATTTATAAACAATACTTTCAGCTCACATTAAAATAATTCTGTATTTAGCTTGTTTTAGTTGTATCACTTTCGAAACTACATTCACGCTGCTGGCTCACTAATCAACAATGAGAAGCTTTTGGTGTTGGATCAAGTTCATTTCCAAGAAACTCGATCTGTTCGCACCCACTTTAGTAATTAACTTCTGCTTTCATCAAAGCATTATTGTGATTTCTTACACACCTGTTGGCAAGAACATTATTCGTTATTTTTGACATATATATGTGTGTTAACAATTTCAAGGCATACGATTTGTTGTTCCTAGGTGATGACCAGGTCACCAATGCCATACATCCAATGAAAAAACAGCATGATCAAAATCTATTACACCTGACAATCATTTGTCTGTGACGCACAAGTTAGTTACAGTACAAGTGCTGTGAATAAGTTTTAGTCGAAAAAGATGTTAAAAGCTTGCTTAAAACCTGGTCTTTGAGGATATGTAAAAAATAAAATAATACATTTGTGTCAGTTAGATACCATATTTATCTTACAACTCGTCGTTTAAAAATGTATTAAACTCGCTTTCGCTCATTAGATAGTTTAAAACAACTTGTAAGATAAATGATATCAAACATTTTAAAACAACTTGTAAGATAAATGGTATCTAACATTTTAAAATAACTTGTAAGATAAATGGCATCTTACAGCCACTCGTGTATTTTTCTCTATGTACAAAGCTGACATGCTTCAAGTGTTAAACTTAATAATAATAATGATTGAGGCTATTTTTGTTTCTTGGGAGTTTTACTTTTTGCTGCATAAACTTGAGTATTTCATTTTTCGTTATTGGTATTATTCTTTCTGGCCGTTAAATTACTTCAAATTATTTGTATTAGTCCACTGTTAAAAAATCTGGTCATTGACAAATATGCTCTTTTTATTTCACTAAATTATACAATGCATTCCCCACATGTTGGTCAAACTGGGAGAGCAGAAGAAGTAGTTTGTTTTGTTTAACAACATCACTAGAGCACATTGATTTATGAATCTTTTGCTATTGGATGTCAAACATTTGGTACTTTTTTGACATGTAGTCTTAGAAAGGAAACCGGCTACATTTTCCCCATTAGTAGCAAGGAATATTTTATATGCACCACCCCACAGACAGGATAGCACATACCACGGCATTTGGTATACCAGATATGGTGCACTGGTTAGAGCGAGAAATAGCCCAATGGACCCACCGACGTGGATCAATCCTAAACCGATAGCGTATCAGGTGAACTTGGGGAGCAAGTAACAGTTTCAGCGACTCATGGTAGCAGAGCACGCACATGAAAGGTGGAATTTCAGACACAGAACATTAAGCAATATGTTGATTGCAGAGTGATTGGACAAGCAAAAAACATTTCATAGCCCACCGGACTACCGGGTTTTGATATCTGGTAGGGGGAATAGTATTTAGTGTTACAAAACAAAGCATGAGATGAGGTGTATAAAATGCCAGATTTTGTGTTACATAAAATTATACTGAATATATTTTCAATCATGATGGCAACTTTCCATTTCTTGTATTAAAATGGAATGATGATATTGAAATGACTGAGCTTGAAAGTGTTATCATATTGTGGTACATGTAAATATAATTTCTATGGATTTAGGTGGGTTTTTTTTTTAAGTACTTGATGTTAAATCTGTTAAGATGAAATTGGGGGAGAACAGGTTTACCTCTCCTCTCTGGCAAAATAATTGTCCGTTCTTTTCAAATTATTTTCTCATGCTCCCTGATGACTTTGTTACTATACCCTTAATCATACTTTAAAGGGATATTCCTGAATTTGCTGCAATTTTAAAGATGTTATCAACTAACATAGACTTTTTAACGATTGTAATTACATATCAAATATATTTTTCTGCATAAAATATTAGTAGCTGTATATTAAACGTGTTTCTGATCGTTCTAAAATTTGTACTAGGTTAAATTTCATTTTATTTCCTAAAATATTATTTTTTCTTACGTACGAAATTATTTGAAGACAAAATCCAGTTTGGGCTTCTTACAAAGACGACCAAAAACACATTGAATATACAGACACTGATATTCTAAACAAGAAATTCTATTTAATATGTAAGTTTAATCGTAGAAATATTTTATTAGTTGAAAACATGTTACAATGCAGCAAACTCAGGAATGTCCCTTTAAAAATAAAAAATGATCTTTCCTGAAAAGTACTGCAGGTCGCTATTCAGCACCACTTTGACATTATATTTCGAGTTGTCAAATTATTAATTAACATGGCAGTAGTGTATCTTATTGAACAAAAATTAATCCTGTAATCTGTAGCACTGTGATTAAACAATGTACTTGCAATGAACTCGTTAAAATATACAGACGACTTCATTGAGCATCCATTTTTTCTACCATGACCAACAAAAAGATTGTACTTGTATCCAATCTGAAATATGACAAAAAATAATACATCTCAAACAATGGAATGTACCCTCCTCCATTTTTTTCTTTCTTGCATTTTAAATTTATCAGTAATTCCAACACTTTTTTTTTTTTGTGTGCCTAGGTTTTTAATAAACACTAAAATTACCTGAGAAATAAAATACATTGTTTAATACTTTTCCCATGCACTTCAGATAATAAAATCTGCTATAAATTGAGATGTTACTGTGGCAAGTGACTCGTGTAAATATGTTGCCACCTTACGGTGTATTACTTGCTTCAGGGATCTAACTCGACTTGCTGACTTTCACAGACAAAATGCGATCCATAGAAATGGTAATTTGGTCCAACTCTGATCAATACACTTTTCCCACTGCAGCTTTGAGAAGCAATTACATGTACAGGTACCCACATTACACATAGCCCTTTCACAAAGTCCCATCTTGAAAGGAATGTATCAGTTGTATAGAACTTTCCTGAAGTGCGATGAGTAAAATAGTTTTTTTTTTATAATAAACATGGGCTATTGGATGTCAAATATGTTTTGACAGTCTTAGAGAGGAACCAGCTACATTTTCCATTGGCAGCAAGGGACCTTTTATATGCACTTTCCCACAGAAAGGACAGGACAAAATGGCACATACCATGGACATTGAAGTACATTTGTATCAGTCATGGGACAGTGGTTAGGATGGAAAGCCCCACAATCAGAGAATGGGTCCACTGGAAGTGATTCGATCCTGCGATGCACTCTACTTAACAAGTTAGAGCCCACTCCAGTCCCCACTGTAACAAGTTTAATGTTTCAGTTGTGGAGGCATGATTTGGATCAGTCATGGGACAGTGGTTAGGATGGAAAGCCCCACAATCAGAGAATGGGTCCACTGAAGTGATTCGATCCTGCGATGCACTCTACTGAACAAGTTGGAGCCCACTCCTGCTGCCGCCCCAACTGTAACGAGTTTAATGTTTCAGTTGTGGAGGCATGATTTGGATCAGTCGGACTGCTCACCTGACCTGCTCGAGTCACAGGATCAAACCACCTCGGTGGATCCATTCAACCGATTGTTTTTTCTCTCGTTCCAACCAGTGCACCACAACTGGTCAAAGGCCGTGGTTTGTGCTTTCCTGTCTGTGGGAAGTGCATATAAAAGATCCCTTATTGCTAATGGAGAAAAATGTATTGAGTTTTCAAGTCATAATTACCAAATGTTTGATATCCTACTGTATAGCAGATTATTAATTAATGTACTTTAGTGGCGTCATTAAACAAAACATTCATATGCCATCTATGTCAGACAAACATAACCATTGAAGTTAATTGCAAAACTAACATACTGCATACCAACAGTTCAGGGATCAATTTTAACATTTCTGGAGATTATCCAAATGGCAACCAAGAGCTCACATTGAGGTTGCCCATCAAATAATTAGGTTGTTCCAATTTTGTTTTATGCCTTCTATTCTTTTATATTGATATTTATCATATAATTCAGCCGGACATGACCTGTACACCAGGACTATCTTTCCTGTTTAAAAGGGTGGCTTTTATGATGGGTGGCTTCTATCATTTATTAATTGTCAGACAGGCAATTCAAAAGTCATAAAATTGGGTAGCCACACCAGATATTTGGATGATCATTAAATTGATCGCTGGTCATGATGCTCCTATTATCAACGTAATATTTGTGGATAAAACAGAATTTGAAATTACAGTGACTAAACTAAATTTAGAAATTATTAAACACATTAATTTTACAGTCATGTACCCCAAGACTATGAGTAGATAATTTCAAACTGGCCTCACAAACATCATGAACAAGTAAACTCGGACGACTGTTTCAATATTTTAATGACTAACTACATGTAGGTAGCATCATCTTGTTTATCCACAACTGATCATGTTTACTCCAAAGAAATGTTTTTGTTGATCCACATTCAATGCAAGTCACAACTGTATGTTTCTCTCCCTTACCTGAAATGACATGATTATTAGAAATTTAATATGGTGCTAATAAATAACATTTGATCAATTAATATTTCATGGTTAATTTCATGAAAAAAATATTGGGTTTGAACCGTTATCATTGTTTTGCAACTGGCTTCTGACATCACTTGAGATCCCCAGTGCTACATGTACAATGTAGCATGTAACAGCAACTGTGAATACACTTAGAAGCAGGAGCTTAATAATTAAATTCCTTCCCTGCATGAGAACCAACCATTTCCATTCCAATCCTTCAGGGCATGGTGGGAGAAAAAGAGTAGATGTTATTAGTTAATCTTTAAAATATATATTTAGACCCCCAATCAAAAAATTAAGCTCAACTAATAATTTGATTAAAATTTGTGTTTTGGCAGATGCAAAAAATGAAAACCCTTCCCATTATAAATTAATTTAAAACTATCCATAATGTTAATACCTGTCACAGGCTTGGCATGGGATAAACGTGCCTGAACCTAGTTTGGGTACATTTCATTTCAACTTATTTTCGTGCTTATATCCAATAAAGGTTCAAGCACGCTGTCCTGGGCACACACCTCAGCTATCTGGGCAGTCTGTCCAGGACAGTGGGTTAGCTGTTAGTTGGTTAGTGGTTAGTGAGAGAGAAGAGGGTGTAGTGGCCTTACACCTACCCAATGAGCCCTTAAGAACTCGCTCTGGGTTGGAGCCGGTACCGGGCTGCGAACCCTGTACCTACTAGCCTGTAGTCCGATGGCTTAACCACTACGCCACCGAGGCCGGTGTTTGGGTACAGGCTTATAAATAAAATTACTCAGCTGTTGGAAGCAGATTTTTACATGGCTAATTAATCCTTCTTTGTTACAGCCAATAATGCCAGACAACACACTGTTAATATTATGAACGGCTTCTTCAATAGGTCTGTCAAATTCATCTTGTACACATTTAAGCAATGACTTAAAAACCTAAGATTTGACCATTCACTTTATTACCATGCTGCTTTAATAATGATTTTGCAAGGCTTGTAATAAATATAATGATTAAGACCATCATAATTTCCATACTTGCAGACATATCCATAACATACGAACATTGTCAAACTGACTGAAATACCAAATGTAAAGTTTGGTGGGGTTTAAAGAACAAATGGATGATGTCACACTTACTCTTATGTCGTACTCTTGCTGTAATGCCGGACCAGAGAATAACACTACATTTCTTACATATAGTTCGCTTCATTTCGGGATGTCTGAAACAAAATAATATGAAATTACATTATTTTCAACACTCGACACTTTCACGTGCAAAACACCAATAATATAATATGTAATTGTCAAGAAAGAATGGGAAAATATTTTGAGTCGTGATATCCCAGCAAACTGTTTAATTAATGACTGTCCGGTACTAGTATTTAACATGCTAATTTCAACATCTGGTCAAGAGAAGGAAGAAACCCACAGCTTCCACCTAGGATACAAAAAGAATAGTATCAATACAAATACACCATCACCTTTTCTATACAAGAGGCAGAATACAGCCCAGTGGTATAGCGCTCGCCTGATGTGCGGTCGGTCTGAGATCGATCCCCATCGGTGGGCCCAGTAGGCTATTTCTTGTTCCAGCCAGTGCACTATGATTGGTATATCAAAGGCCGTGGTATGTGCTATCCTGCCTGTGGGATAGTGCATATAAAAAAGCCCTTGCTTATAATGGAAAAATGTAGCGGAATTGCTCTCTAAACATTTTTCAAAAATACTAAATGTTTGACATCGAATAGCCGATGATTAATAAATGAGTGTGCTCTAGTGGTGTTAAACAAAACAAACTTTTAACTTTTTTTTATTATTTTATACAAGATGCATTCAAAACATTTCATATAAGAGTTGCATTCAACTATGAAATAGCGTAATTGTTACATTACTAGTATTTTATCAACATTTTCACTAGCATACAAATCAAACAACCTTTTTTGGTACCCCTCTTCCCAGAGACACCTAAAGGCATATACAGCAAAAAAATTGATTTGTAGAAAATATTTTTATCAACATGTTAGTTTATTTTAAAAGTGTAAACTGGTATTTCTATCTGATGATCCATTTCTTGACATGGTTAGGTAGCTTGTTTGTCTCAGTGACACCGAAAGCTAGACCTGAGGAACTTCGGCTCCTTGTAGTGTCACCCAAGCTGGACTGGTCAAAGGATAGAGGCTGGACTAATATGGATCACTGTGAGTCAGCTAAACTGGACTGGTCAACGGGTAGAGGCTGTTCTAATATGGATCACTGTGGGTCACCCAAGCTGGATTGGTCAAAGGATAGAGGCTAGACTAATATGATCACTGTGGGTCACCCAAGCTGGACTGGTCAAAGGGTAGAGGCTGGACTAATATAGATCACTGTGGGTCACCCAAGCTGGATTGGTCAAAGGGTAGAGGATAGACTAACATGGATCACTGTGGGTCACCCAAGCTCGATTGGTCAAATGATAGAGGCTAGACTAACATGGATCACTGTTGGTCACCCAAGCTGGACTGGTCAAAGGGTAGAGGCTGGACTAACATGGGTCACCCAAGCTGGACTGGTCAAAGGGTAGAGGCTGGACTAACATGGGTCACCCAAGCTGGACTGGTCAAAGGGTAGAGGCTGGACTAACATGGATCACTCTGGGTCACCCAAGCTGGACTGGTCAAAGGGTAGAGGCTAGACTAACATGGATCGCTCCGGGTCACCCAAGCTGGATTGGTCAAACGGTAGAGGCTAGACTAATATGGATCACTCCGGGTCACCCAAGCTGGACTGGTCAAAGGGTAGAGGCTGGACTAACATGGATCACTCCGGGTCACCCAAGCTGGACTGGTCAAAGGGTAGAGGCTGGACTAACATGGATCACTGCCAAAGACAGATACTAGGCTCACACTGACAATAATTTTGTTTCAGCCAATGTTTTGTATATGTAGCGTAGTTCTTTGATAAATATTACAAAATGGACAATTTATATAAAATTGTCTTGGCAATATACTAAATGCTGTAACCACTTTGTATAAAAATTAGCAAATGGCTAATTTGGCACTAGGCATAGGGTAAGCCCTGAGATGAGCTGAGCCAAACTACTTGTAGAAAGGCACCTAACCGCAGCTCAAAACATAAGCATTCAAAGAAGATGAATAAAAACGTTTACTCCCACAAGTATACAGTTTGCATGTTTGTGAAGATGTTGATAGTTGTGAATGGTCCTTGTCAACCCAAAAAGAAAGTGATAAAAAAAACCCACTCCACCCCCCACCCCTCACCATCCTGACCAGGGTTTTTTTATAATTCGGAACCACTGATCTAGAGAATGAGAGAATCTATACACATGACTGCTCTCATAAGTTAACAAGGGCTCTTGCATGAAAGATACCTTTCCCCGCAGTGAGGGTGCTCAGAAATTGGTATTTCAGAGTTGTAAACTTGTAACAATGAGTACGGGTTCTTTGTGTTTGGGTGCACTTTCTTCATGGAAGTGAATAACTATAAATGTCACTAACTTTGTCTTTAAATTAGTGTATGCTAAATTTTATTGTATTAACAACTCAATTAAGTGAAAATTATGCAGAACAACATTTCCTGGCTAATATAAGAAGTATTAATTATTTTTATTAGGGGTGGGACATAGCCCAGTGGTAGGGATGCACATGTCAGTCTAGGATCGATCCCCATGTGTGGGTCCATTGGGCTATTTCTGGTTCCTGTCATCATGTCTATAGGATGACACACATAAAAGACCACTTTCTGCTCATGGAAAAATGTAGCAGGTTTCCTCTAAAATCGTCAGAATTACCAAATGTCTGACATCCAATAGCCGATGATTAATAAATCAATGTACTCTAGTGGTGTCATTAAACAAAACAAACTTTAACTTTATTTTTATCATCCAAGGAGAGGTTAAAGAAATATTCTCTCACCATTTTCCTTTTAAATTCAAAGGTGAAAGTCACACCGATTGCTTCTGTCTTTCGAGTTTACAATTCACAGTTCGACCTAGCTCAAACCTTGTCCATTCAGATGCTATTTTCAAGTTGTATGTTTGTTGAAAATGCAATTATGCACTCACTTGGATACAGAATAATTACTCTCATCACCTCGACTATTTTGTTTTAAAACCTGGTGTAAAAATCACACTCCTCAAAGGAGAAAATTGTGCTCCTAAAGATGTTGTAGAGAGAAAAATTGTGCTCCTAAAGATTTTGTAGAGAGAAAATTGTGCTCCTAAAGATGTTGTAGAGAGAAAATTGTGCTCCTAAAGATGTTGTAGAGAGAAAAATTGTGCTCCTAAAGATGTTGTAGAGAGAAAATTGTGCTCCTAAAGATGTTGTAGAGAGAAAATTGTGCTCCTAAAGATGTTGTAGAGAGAAAAATTGTGCTCCTAAAGATGTTGTAGAGAGAAAATTGTGCTCCTAAAGATGTTGTAGAGAGAAAATTGTGCTCCTAAAGATGTTGTAGAGAGAAAAATTGTGCTCCTAAAGATGTTGTAGAGAGAAAATTGTGCTCCTAAAGATGTTGTAGAGAGAAAATTGTGCTCCTAAAGATGTTGTAGAGAGAAAAATTGTGCTCCTAAAGATGTTGTAGAGAGAAAATTGTGCTCCTAAAGATGTTGTAGAGAGAAAATTGTGCTCCTAAAGATGTTGTAGAGAGAAAAATTGTGCTCCTAAAGATGTTGTAGAGAGAAAATTGTGCTCCTAAAGATGTTGTAGAGAGAAAATTGTGCTCCTAAAGATGTTGTAGAGAGAAAAATTGTGCTCCTAAAGATGTTGTAGAGAGAAAATTGTGCTCCTAAAGATGTTGTAGAGAGAAAATTGTGCTCCTAAAGATGTTGTAGAGAGAAAAATTGTGCTCCTAAAGATGTTGTAGAGAGAAAATTGTGCTCCTAAAGATGTTGTAGAGAGAAAATTGTGCTCCTAAAGATGTTGTAGAGAGAAAATTGTGCTCCTAAAGATGTTGTAGAGAGAAAAATTGTGCTCCTAAATATGTTGTAGAGAGAAAATTGTGCTCCTAAAGATGTTGTAGAGAGAAAAATTGTACTCTACAAAGTTATAGGAAAAAATGTGAAATTGTTTTTAAAATAACTAAATGTGCTCTAAACAAAATAAACCTTTTTACTGTCCTAATCACGTTCACCATTGAGAACTTACTAGTAGTAACTAAAAGTCCTAATCATGGCACTAACTAATGACCACCTGCAGTAGAGGAGTATAGTACGTGGGTTACAAGTGCCTTTGAATGCAAGAAGTAACTACTGAACACTGTCAGGTCAGGTTTTATGTGCACATTTAGAACAAGCTGTTGTTGCACACGCCTGTTGTGGGCACAAGAGCCGGCCTTGGCCGACTCCTCCGTCCATGACAGGAAAGGTGGGGGGAGGGGAAAGGAGGGATGAACACTGTCCAAAGTGATCAGACTAAGCCCACAGCTAAAGCTGATGGCAAATGACAGGTGTGTGGCATGGATAGTCACAAAACACAAGCACCTGTTGCGGTTGGAGAGACAAGGACTGGGATGTGGAGGTGGACAGCAAAAGAAGTTGACAGGAGGAGCTGCTGAAGAAATGAGATGGAATTCAAAGGTGAGAAAGTAAAGGGAGCAGTGGGATAAAATAATAATAATAATTATAATTATAATAAAAATATCCTAGTTAATTTATTCAACAAAACAATCATATTCCAACTTATAAAAAGTACACAAAGACGTGTATGTTGATTTTATCATCATGGATAGATAAACTGGGGAAGCACATGTACCTGCAACATTCAATTTATTAAAACATGGTAAGGGAGTTGTTTTTATCATTGCAGATTGGATTCAGTAAATCATTAAAATGGTGAATTTAAAAAATAAAATAAAATAAAATAGCACAAAACAGAAGCAAGTTTGTTCAAGGAATGACACAATAATGCACATTCCTAGGATTTAAACCCGGGGCACACAGGAGTGTGATCATTACTGTGTCCCTCAAAAACAAAAGTACTTCCTTAACTCTCCACCACAGTTAAGGATCTATAATGGTGACTATGCACCTATAAATAACATAGTAAAATGGCTTATAAAAACTGAAAATGTTTACTTACAGCCTTAGGACCAGCCTTTTGGCAACATGCTTCAGCATTTGAACATAATAACGGCATAAGGTGAGGTCAGTTGGGGACATAAATAAACTCTGATATGCTGCCTGTAATGATAAAAAGAAAATGACTTACAATATTTAAATAAATGGTCAAAATCTTTCTCCTTCAATTGCTTAGCTATTTTTATGGACTCCATTTTACAAAGCAATCTTAGAGATAAGATCACCTTAACTATAACTATCTAAGCCACTGAAGATGATCTTGCAGGGGTGCAGAAAGTACTCTCCCGCTCGCCAAATGCAAGTAAAAATTCTGACGGTCGAGTTAAAAAATGCAACAATCAATCCGACGGGCAATCTGAGTTTTTCTGACCGACTGTAATTTTCCATCAAATCCGCGACAGAGCATCAGTCATGCCAGAATTTAAAACCATTCAAACAAACTGTTCAGAATGATGACAAAATATGTAATACATGTACAGCATTGACAATAGAAGACTTCAGAGTTCTAAATAATCAACTGCATAAGCACGACAGTCAGGAAAAAGGTCAATACTACTTAGAAATGGATTCTTTACATTCAAATTATGTTGCCGGTTATGAATAGATTGGTTTGTTAAATATTTGTGAGATGTCACTTGAATTTTGTAAATCTATATGAAAGAAGTGATTTGCCAATCAAGTTCTGGTGGATTAGTATAAATTCTGGGCTAGTAAATTTTAGTTGGTACTAGTTCAGCTGGCTAGTGAAATTTATTTTCCATTTCTGCACCCCTGTCTTGGTGCTAAGATTGCTTTGTAAAATAGGGCCCTGGTGAGGTAAGAACATGTACACTGCAAAACCAATAAATGAAAGAATGAAACTTTGTTAATATCTATTTTATCCCCATAGTGAGATACTGAGATATGTGTGTACTGTGTAGTGAGTAAATGGTCCAAACTGCTCTGCATTATGAACAAAAGCAATGGCTACTAGGTGTCAGAAAAGTTATAGAAGACTAAATGACATACCAACAAAAACACCACATGTATTACAGGTCTCTGTGAATTGAAACTTGGAATAAACCATTTATGGGTTGTGCAAAAACAAATTCAGAAAACCCATTTCATTTTTTCAAAACTTGTTATTACCATGTAAATCATGTCCTAAATTTAATGCGTGAATAAAAAAAATGGGTTATGTAAAACTAGATTTGCACAAGCGATATTGTGCAAATGAAACTACTGTTCTTGCAATTTGTAATGGCCTGTTTTAATTCAGAACCACTATTCATTAAAGAAATTAAGAGTATTTGCTTAACTGTTTGAAGATACAAGGCACAATATTTCACGAGAACCGTTGTTCTATTCGTGTGTCAGTTACGCAACTTTAAAATCACGAGAACCGTCAATAGGTTATGTGGTGAACAATTACATTCTAAAATTAAAAGTACTATATATCAGCAATGAAAGAGAAAATCAGTTTATGTTTTTAAATACCACCAATGTAGCACAGAACCGTGGTGCAAATGTTTTAAGACTTTTGCAGCTAATAAATAAGGAAAGGTTATTTTGCTGTATGTAGACATATTTTAAATGTACTAATGTTATATATTGGCAGCTATAATACACCAGGTGAAAACATTTTGCCGTTATTGAGGAGCTTTACCGACGGCACTTTTGTGCTTCCGGCCTATGGCAATTTATATCTCACTGACGCCAATTGCCGTCATTAAGTTCGAGCCAGTTTACGGGAGTAGTTGATTACTGCATGCATTTTATCTCTTCGCAACAGAAACAATATTTTTGTTTGAACATTATTAATGCACCTGGATGTGTTTGAAGAAAATCTTGTGATTAAAAAATTATACCTTTTACGAAATATGGGTTTCAAGTGAAATTACAGTAAAATATCTTAGATTTATTGTGTACGAAGCCAAAACAAGGGTGCGAAAAGTGACTGTCATCGGCGTTAGGCAAGTAGCACTAAACATGCCTATAGTTATGGAAAGACTTCCGAACATTCCAGCATGCATACTAATACTATCACTAACCTGGGTCTGGGTCATTAATTGCCCCCCCACTCGACATTTGCCCCTTAGGTCATTTGTCCACCCACCCCACACCCCCGGTCATTTGCCCCTTTTAATATGAAATAACAATAATACAACCTCGGTTACTAGTGATAATTTCCATGTTGAAGAGATTAGTGATTTTCTTAATATCTGACTGGGACCCCATGTTATATAGGGAATTTTGTCACCCTAGATTAATCAGATGTGAGATATATCTGGAATGTTTTACCAAAATTCGGTCTTGCAATGAATAAGGTGCTTTTATGACCGTATGACGAGAAATTAAAGCAATATATATATACAAACAATAATCACATCCACTAGAGAAATAAACATAAATGGAAAGTAAAGATGGACATAACCGAAGTGTTCCGATTGAACCTACGAATACATTTACTTGGCCGAGCTTTTCCGAATACATAATCATTCATGGAGGGTTGGGGGTGGGGGGGGGGGGGGGGGGGTGGGGTGGGGGTGGGGGGAGGCAATTGTCCGGGGTGGGTGGGTGGGTAAATGACCGCCCACTAACCCTAAACCTAATCCTGAATACTAGAATGTTCGGAAATCTTGCTCCGAATAGTGGTAACCCTCCCCCCCCCCCCCCACACACACACAGACACACTTACTGACTTATTGTCCGAACCAAATTGTTAACAACTACGAAATATTACTCTCCTACCTTTAATTGCCGTTAGATTTCTTCCAAAGTTTGTCCAGACACAAATCTTGAAAAACCATTACAATGACACAGATTCCACATACCAGATGATAACCATGTCACCTATATCGACTTCGCCGAGAGCTCATAGGGAAAAAAGCATGTAATTTTGTATCAGCTGCCATTTTGACTTTTTATGGAATATTCTTCAAGAGGAGTGAAAGGATAGGACTTAATCTAACAACGTCATAACATGTTATGATATAAAAGCAAACGTGATGACGTCATATTATTATTTATTATTAATATTATTATTATTATTATTTTAATGATACCACTAGAGATCATCGATTTCATAGTAATATTCCACATACCAGATGATAACCATGTCACCTATATCGACTTCGCTGAGAGCTCATAGGGAAAAAAAGCATGTAATTTTGTATCAGCTGCCATTTTGACTTTTTATGGAATATTCTTCAAGAGGAGTGAAAGGATAGGACTTAATCTAACAACGTCATAACATGTTATGATATAAAAGCAAACGTGATGACGTCATATTATTATTTATTATTAATATTATTATTATTATTATTTTAATGATACCACTAGAGATCATCGATTTCATAGTAATATTCCACATACCAGATGATAACCATGTCACCTATATCGACTTCGCTGAGAGCTCATAGGGAAAAAAGCATGTAATTTTGTATCAGCTGCCATTTTGACTTTTTATGGAATATTCTTCAAGAGGAGTGAAAGGATAGGACTTAATCTAACAACGTCATAACATGTTATGATATAAAAGCAAACGTGATGACGTCATATTATTATTTATTATTAATATTATTATTATTATTATTTTAATGATACCACTAGAGATCATCGATTTCATAGTAATATTCCACATACCAGATGATAACCATGTCACCTATATCGACTTCGCTGAGAGCTCATAGGGAAAAAAGCATGTAATTTTGTATCAGCTGCCATTTTGACTTTTTATGGAATATTCTTCAAGAGGAGTGAAAGGATAGGACTTAATCTAACAACGTCATAACATGTTATGATATAAAAGCAAACGTGATGACGTCATATTATTATTTATTATTAATATTATTATTATTTTAATGATACCACTAGAGATCATCGATTTCATAGTAATTGTGTCACATACTTTGGAGGCTTTCACCCCTCTTGAAGAGTATTCCATAAAGAAGCAACATGGCAGACGGCAGAAAACTGCATGTATTTTTCCCTATGCAATCTCAGCAAAGACAATATCGGCGACATCGTTGCAGTCACGTGTGGAATCTGTATATTTGTAGTGTTTTTTTTTGCGATTTGTGTCTGGACAAACTTTGGAGGAAATCTAACGGCAATTAAAGGTAGGAGAGTAATTTTTTGTAGTTGTTAACAATTTGGATCAGACAATACACTAAATTTCGATCCCTGAGTCAGGGCCTGACACAGCACGCACGCACACAAAGACACACGTACTGATTGCCAAAAAGAAACTTTCCTGATACAAAAAGTTTATCCTTTGATAAATATCTCTATTTTTAGTTTTAGCCTGCGTTCCATTATTCATTTTCTGGTGTTATTTTGAACTTTTTATCAATAACCAAGAACCACTTCCGGATGTCGAATGGGCAGGTAACTCTATCAGAGAGAGAGAGAGAGAAAACCGAAAGAGTAGAGGAAGACAAAATGAGAGAAAGATGACATTACTTACTGAAATGAAGGACCATTACCCGATTAGACTTACTTAACACAAACATGATAAAAACGTTTTGTTGTATGTCACGAGATGATTTTGACAAACCGTTTCCATATTTTAGAAAACCCGTGGAAAATGGGTATTTTTCAAAAGATAGAGCAGGTACATTTCTTCATGACAAAAGTCTGTTGCGTTTTTATTATGTTCCCAATAACTATGAGAACGTCTGTTTTGACTTGAAAAGAGGATATAGAAATCTAATAAAGAAAGATGAAACGAAAAAAGAATATTTGGATGATTTGCTTCGGTGGGTTATGTTAAATTATAAAAAGTTTCAGTTAGAAGTTGAAAATGATGTAGGGAAGACACAATTCACAAGGCAAGTACATAGACAGGTTTTTAGTCCAGTATTTCCAGATTACTAGAATTGGATCATATTTAGATAGTAGGAGAGCATGTAGCCCAAGTACTCTGCCATTCGAGAGCTATAGATGAACATTTGGATGGTTAAGATCGGTCTCTGCCATCAGAGATAAATGTATAGCAAAAACATGGAATGGCTGACTACCACACGGTAGACAAAGATTCCCACTGTAATACAAAAAAAATCCTATGTTTGACGCTAAATACTTTTACGTTGATCATTTTCAATTTCCCGATAACAAATATTTCACATAGTAACCACTAATAACCACTACAAGAAGAAACCCGACAGCAACCCCTTGTAATAATGTTCCAGTTAATACGTAGGTGCTGTCGTGTTTCTTCCTGTAGTGTGTGTATCAGTGGTTACTATGTGAAATATTTGTTATCAACAAACACAAACTGTTGTGTCAAAATGTTATGGTTGTATTAGAGCGGGAATTTTTGCTATCCATGTTTTCTCTTAGAGTTATCTCTGACGGCAGAGAGCAATCATAATTTCTAGCTCTCGAAAGGCAGAGTGGTCTGGCCATATGTGCTGGGGTTCTTTTTACTTTCTAGTATTATTGGTACAAATGTATGGTATACAAAGAAGTAGGGCTAGTACATTTTTAACCATGGCTAGTGGATTTTGAAAATCATTGATACCATGGCTAGTGGATTTTTTTTAAATTCTAGAAGACTGGCTCACATAACTATTTCTTAATTTGAATATTGTCAGAAGTCAAATCATGTTACTGCATGATATCCAAACAAATGTGTCCATGATGCTTCCACTTTTAAAATGAAGGGAATTTCCTAGTTTTTTTGTTGATAATTATGAATTCTTTTGACTGTGTTTGAAAATAAATATTATAATTAAAAGTTTTATACTATATGTGAAGTGAACATCTGGTAAGATACTTACCAGTAATATTAATATATATTGTGTAGGAAGCCAAAATGATAGTGCATGATGGCATGTCTATCATAGTAAGTTTAGTAGACAGCTATTTTCGTTTGATTCTATAAGTCTTAGAGTACATTGATTTATTAATCAGCTATTGGAAAAAAGAAAGAAAGAAATGTTTTATTTAACGACACACTCAACACATTTTATTGACGGTTATATGGCGTCAGACATATGGTTAAGGACCACACAGATTTTGAGAGGAAATCTGCTGTTGCCACTTCATGGGCTACTCTTTCTGATTAGCAGCAAGGGATCTTTTATTTGCACTTCCCACAGTCAGGATAGCACAAACCATTGGCCTTTGTTGAACCAGTTATGGATCACTGGTCGGTGCAAGTGGTTTACACCTGCCCATTGAGCCTTGCGGAGCACTCACTCAGAGTTTGGAGTCGGTATTTGGATTAAAAATCCCATGCCTCGACTGGGATCCGAACCCAGTACCTACCAGCATGTTGACTGATGGCCTAACCACGACGCCGGTCCAGCTATTGGATGTCAAACATTTGGTAATTCTGACATATAGTCTTAGAGAGTAAACCTGCTACATTTTTTCATTAGTAGCAAGGGATCTTTTATATGCACCATCCCACAGACAGGATAGCACATACCACAGCCTTTAATATACCAGCTGTGGTACAGTGGCTGGAATGAGAAATAGCCCAATGGGCCCACCAACGGGGACTGATCCTAGACCTGCCTATAGGTCAAAGGCAGGGCTTGTAGAATTATTGTAAAATCCACTAGTCAAGGGATCAGTGATTTTACAAATTTACTAGACACGATTAAAAATTCACTAGCCCTACTTTGCTTTAAGTGAATACAATTTTACTAATTAATAGTAAGAATCGGATATATCACTTAAAGAGGGAGATAGAGTTTAAAAACACTGGTGGTGGAAGTGGCAGGATATTCATATTTACAAAATAGACTTAACTACAGCATTTGACACAAATAAATTCACTAGCTGTCGGGCATGGCAACAGTAGTTATTCACTAGCCCAACATAGATTATCACTAGCCATAGGAGTGGGGCTACCATAATCTAGAAACCCTGTCAAAGGTATGACAAAGTAGTGGTACACATAGTGTTTAAAAATTATTTTGAGTTCATGTAGTACAAATAGTAACAAAAGGGGTTTATGGATCAGAGGGCTCAAGCAAGGCAGTTGTGGCAGAATGACCATTGTCTTCAACTGTCTCAAGTGGTTTAAAAGTAAATATATTATTCAAAGGAATTTACATTTGAAATTAAAATTAATTATGTTTTAGAAATCACTGTCACAGGAAGGAAGCGGAGGTGTTTTATTTAACAACGCACTCAACACATGTTATTTACGTTTATGTGTCTTCGGCACTGTCGGAGATTACTAATTAACATGACTTAAAAAACAAAAAACATATTGTTTGCACAATAGAAATAAGAAATTCTGATTAAATATCTACTAATGTGAGGTACTAATAGCTACATGTAAGATTGATGGCTGTAAACCGGCCTCGGTGGCACAGTGGTTAAGCCATCGGACTACAGGCTGGCAGGTACAGGGTTCGCAGTCCGGTACCGGCTCCAACCCAGAGCGAGTTCTTAAAGCGGCTATGACCGGAATATTTTTAAGCATATAGAACAGAAAATCCAATTACGTTTGGTGCGTATATGACGCCGCACTCTGCATTGGTTTCACTACGCTGGCTTATCCAGGTCAAAAACAAAGCCAGTATTTTTGAAAGTGGGACACTTTTGACGGGCTCCTACTGATCTCGGTTTTCATTGGCTCATCACAAGTGTGTAATTCCCCAACATGAGATCACATGAGATTTCGCAATTTTGGAAACAAATTTAACTGTCTTGATCTCCAAAACATATTTATATCCATAGAGGTATGGTATAATGCCTTTCCAGGGGTCGGTGGGTGGGGGATTTGCCTTGAAATTTTCACAGTGGCCAGCTGTTGGCATATGCGTTACATGTAAGGGTGTGTTACTAATTGCGTAACACTTTAGGGGTTGAGGAAGAGGGTACTGTGTTCGATTTACGTAACATTTTTCAAGACTATATGTTATTTTTATTAATTACTTAGACCTAAAAGGGTGGTTTTTTGGAAATGCGCGGTCAGTCTAGGATCGATCCCCATTGGCGGGTATATAAAAGACCATGGTATGTGATATCCTGTCTGTGGGATGGTACATATAAATGATCCCTTGCTAAAAACAAAATGTAGCAGGTTTCCAAGGTGTGTGTGCAGGGATTTCAGTTGGGTTGGGGTTATAGACTGTGTTGAGCGAAGTTTATATGGGGCCATGGTCACCCAGAAAATACATTTCAATTTTTTTTAAGCTTGGGCAAGCTTAGGGTTTTGACCTCCAGTACCCTCCCACTGCACATGCACCCGATTCCTCTCTAAGATTATATGTCAAAATTACCAAATGTTAGACATCCAACAGCAGATGGAAGGAAGGATAGGATATGTTTTATTTAACGACGCATTCAACACATTTTATTTACGGTTGTATGGCGTCGGATGATTATTAAATCAATATGCTCTAACTTTGATGTCGTTAAACAACCCCCCACTAACTTTATTTGAATTTGTCGATTTTAACACGTAAAATTAAGAAGTGAAAATGTCTACTTTAGTATATTTTATTTTAAAAATATATACATGATCAATGTGTTATACAAACTAAACTTTGAAAGTTCTACTAACACTTTATAAAATATTAATTCTGAAATAGGAAGGTACGATTGTCGATAATACGTTGTCAAGATCAAACCAGTTTTAAAGAAAGACTAGTACAGTATCCTCAACCAACGAATCAAGCGTATACTTTTGACGATCTCCGTTCATAGCGAACACACACAAGTTTTTTAAAAGTGCATTTGAGCTTGTATTTCATATTTGTACATGATGTTATAATATGGTAACCAGAGAATGTAACTTTAAGGGCTCAGTGGGTAGGTGTAAGGCCACTACACCCTCTTCTCTCTCACTAACCACTAATCAACTAACAACTAACCCACTGTCCTGGACAGACAGCCCAGATAGCTGAGGTGTGTGCCCAGGACAGCGTGCTTGAACCTTAATTGGATATAAGCACGAAAATAAGTTGAAATGAATGATGGCTGTAATACATGTACTTTCTGTTTTCAGCTTGCATACTGATTTTATTTGCTGGCGTGGCTTATTGACAAAGTTGCTGTGTACACCATTTGAAAACCGAGATGACTGGTGTATTGCTGTTTGCCTCTTTAATGGGACCTACTATCTGTGTGAATTTGACACGGAGAAAAAGGAACGAGAAAAACGGTCGATGTCAGATCGACAAGATGAGATGTGTTACTGGGGCTGGAAGTTTGAACAGTATGTCACTGCAGGTTTGTATTCTTTATAGAATTTCATTTTTCATGCTTCTGATTTTAACTCTCAACCCGTAAACGCATAACACACGCATACAGGTAGACTACATCACATGTGGCAATAATCGTGTACCTTAATAACTCAAATAAACCCCACTACTTGATGTCATGAATTTATTTTGAATTTGGGGAATAACCCCAATCCTCAAAATTCTTAATGGCAGTCTAAATTCTTGATGGCAGTGCCACTGCCAAAACCTGTTGCAAAATTCATTTGCGATGGCATTTTTAATAATATTTTGGTATTTACATGGTATTATTTGTGCAAAATTGCCACTGCAAGATGATATGAATTCAAGGGCTGTAACCCTACTGATTATGATTTTTCGACATAGTTCAGTGGTTTTTGCTATCGTAAATGTATTTTTAATGGCAGATCGTTAGTGGTTCTAACATAAATGTGTTGAGGTGTTTAACCAGCTCTTGTATGTTGACTTTAGTCTTGATTAGTATCTTAATTACTCTGTTATAAATATGTCAAACCTGCTCGATGTAGTTGACAATATTAATACACTATATATCCAACTAGTGCACCATGACTGGTATATCAAAGGCTGTGGTATGTGCTATCCAATCTGTGGGATGGTGCATATAGAAGATCCCTTGCTACTAATGGAAAAATGTAGCAAGTTTCCTCTCTAAGACTATATGACAAAATTACCAAATGTTTGACATCCAACAGCCGATGATTAATAAATCAGTGTGCTCTAGTGGTGTCGTTAAACAAAACAAACTTTAATGACATCAATATAAATTGCACATATGATATTGATAATATTAAATTAAATGTGTGTTGTTCGTTTTTTAACCAGACAAACCAGATGGTAAGCCGAACACTTCTCAGCCCGTCAACAATAATGAAGCTTTTTGCACTGTTGTCCGAACTCGACTGACCTCTCACTCCCTTGGTACAGTATTACAGTTTAATTAACATTACACAGTAAATTCAGTACATGGTCGTAATAGGTAACACAAAATGAAAAATTAGATACCTGAAATGTTTTTGTGGAACCCTTAAAGAGTTTAGTAAGTTTTCAATTCTCAGAGGTCTGGCCACACGGCCCTGGCCACACGACCCTTGGCCACACGGCCCTGGCCACACGACCCATGGCCACACGGGCCCTAGCCACACGAACCCTGGCCACACGACCCATGACCACACAGGCCCTAGCCACACGGGGGCCCTAGCCACACGAACCCTGGCCACATGACCCATGGCCACACGGGCCCTAGCCACACGGGCCCTAGCCACACGAACCCTGGCCACACGGCCCTGGCCACACGACCCCTGGCCACACGACCCTGGCCACACAGCCCATGGCCACACAGGCCCTAGCCACACAGGCCCTGGCCACACAGACCCTGGCCACACGACCCATGGCCACACGGACCCTGGCCACACGACCCATGGCCACACGACCCATGGCCACACAGGCCCTAGCCACACAAACCCTGACCACACGACCCATGGCCACACGACCCTGGCCACACGACCTATGGCCACACGGGCCCTAGCCACACGGGCCCTAGCCACACGGATCCTGGCCACACGACCCATGGCCAAACGGCCCTGGCCACACGACCCATGGCCATACGGGCCCTAGCCACACGAACCCTGGCCACACGACCCATGGCCACATGGGCCCTAGCCACACGGGCCCTAGCCACACGAACCCTGGCCACACGACCCATGGCCACACAGCCCTGGCCACACGACCCATGGCCACACGGGCCCTAGCCACACGTGCCCTAGCCACACGAACCCATGGCCACACGGACCCTATCCACACGAACCCTGGCCACACGGCCATGGCCACACGACCCATGGCCACACGACCATGGCCACACAGGCCCTAGCCACACGACCCATGGCCACATGGGCCCTGGCCACACGGACCCTGGCCACACATACCCTGGCCACACAGACCCTGGCCACACGAACCCTGGCCACACGAACCCTGGCCACACAGGCCCTGGCCACACGGACCCTGACCACACAAGCCCAGGCCACACTGACCCTGGCCACACGGACCCTGGCCACACAGACCCTGGCCACACAGACCCTGGCCACACGGACCCTGGCCACACGGACCCTGGCCACACAAGCCCAGGCCACACTGACCCTGGCCACACGGGCCCTGGCCACACGGGCCCTGGCCACACTGACCCTGGCCACACAGACACATAGGAATTACATCTGGAGTGGGGGAGCACATTCTCTAGTGGAGGGGAGGGGGCTCAGTCAAGTAGGGGAGGGGAACACGCCAGATTTTAATTTTTATTTATATAGACTAAGACAAAAACCCACACATTTTTGTCCTTATGGGGTGGTGCACAGGTATCACCCCCCCCCTCCCCACACACACTCTTTTTCTGACGGCCTGAATTGTTCCTTTTTGTATAAAGGTGCTAGAAAATGTTCACCAGTTAGCACAATTCCTATACTGTAATACACCGTTTTCATTGGTTGTTGTTACATTGTAATAAAATGCACTGAATTTTTCTATATAATAATTATTCTAAAATTATAAGACTAAAAATACCATAAATACTTCTTAGACTCGTCCTTTTCATTTAGTTGAGACTTATGTCCGAAAAACCATCTGCAAAAGGACACATCTCAAAAACTATTATTCTGTTTCAAAATATATGTAAGAAAGAAGGAATGTTTATTTAACGATGACTCAGCACTTCAGCTATTTGATCTCTAATATTTATTTTGACAGTACATATCACAGCCTATTTTGAAAGTGCATAACATAAAATTTTGCCTTTTTTATATCCCCCCCCCCCCCCCCCCCACCCCCACCCCCCCACCCCCCATGTAAAGCTACAACCACTCTCCCTTATTTATATTCCTTTCCTTATCACTATGACGTAATTTAACCATTATTATTAAATTTTCTGTTTGTATTTGCCTTTTGTATAATTGGGGCACATTTCAACTATTTGGGTTACCTTCAGTCAGTCAACTGGTTTAATGTGTTTACATCCATTTAAGGTTCAAAGACACTCATTATGAGTACAAACTCGTATAGCCAGAGTTTTTACCCATTGAGAAGTGTCCTAGCATTCAGTCAATCCCATTGGTCACATACATCCCAGCAGAACACTCCATTTTGTTGACAGTGAATTAATAAATAAATGAATGTTTAAAATCAGCAAGTAGAGCTCACGAATGAATGTGCAGTTTGCATAGGCAAAACAAACACATCTTACTACAGTGAGCTTCAGACTGGGATGAGGTTTGTCTTACCAGGACAGGATTTTCATGTTAGTAGTTAATTAAAGATATTTTGGTGTTAACGGCCTCACACATCCTTAATGAGCCATTAAAACTCACTCTGTGTTGGAGGTAATACTGGGATACTACCAAATTTAAAAGTGCTATCTCAAAGATGCATAATGATGTTTCTCACCAGAATTATTCATTTACATTTGCTTTGAAATGTAAGCATTATATACTGATGGAAAGAAATAAGGGAACACATCAAATTGGAGACCAAATGTAATTCACAACTGGCGTAGTAATATCTGTATTTCATACCAAGTTGTAATATGGGATTGATGTCTGTAGTGTTGAATGTGCTGCCTATATGTTCCCAGTCAACTTCGGACAGTATGAATTGATTTTTGATGCAGTCATTATTTGTTGTTGCTATCTGTGTGATCCTTTATTTTTTCCATCAGTATATTTATCTTCAACTATATACAGTCAGACCTTGTTGTTCAGTGGTAGCCCACTGGGCTACAAGGTTATGAAATCTGGTAGCCCTTAGTAAACATTGGTTTTATTTTGAGATATTTTATTGATAAAAAAGAATCAAATTTAAAGGAATGTCGAATGGCATAAAATATTTAACATAATTAATATTTTTTAATATATATAGTAATAAAAGGTAGAGAGTAAACATTGGTAGCCCATAGATAATGTTAATAAAACAATTTTTATAAAGAAAAAAAAGAAAAATCATTTATTTTTTAATACATTATGTATTGTGTCAATTAAGTTGTAGTTATTTATTTCAAATAAAGGTAAAAATAGCATAATATGAACTTGTTACTGTGATACAGCACCTTTATAAAAGCTAAAGGCTTAATTTCCAAAGCCAGCTTGTCTAGATTAGAAGTTAATGCTTAATAATAGAGAAGTTTATGCACAGACCTTAATTATGCTGAAGTGTGAAAATAAAGCTGTCAACGCATGGCTTAACCACGACACTGTCAAGTGTCTTGTTTTGCTCAACACTTTCACTGGATCAAAATTAAATAAAGGTTTCCTGAGCTGTGTGCACGCTGTAGTTATCAATACAAGTACACCATGTGTCACAGGGTAATGACTAAAATAACACTTGCTTTAGTTTATCATTCTCTTTAGATTCATTAATCTGAAGTCTGAGAAAAAGATTGCTGCACCCAGATATAGTCCATTGGCATCAAAATGGAACCATGAATTGACATGGTACTATATAATCAATACTGTTAAAACTTGTATAAAACATATTACAGGTATTAAGTTTTAAACCAATATCAAAATCACATAACATTTTTTTTACAAAAACATTTCAATGTAAAATGTTTTTGAAAAGTTTCTGCATATAGGTTAAATCTCCTTTGTGAGAGCTGTAATAGCAAAGATAAAGCATTAGCATTTGCAATTCTGCCTTTAGTCTTTGTAAACTGCATATTGATCATCATTTTGCTTTAACTCCAGTATTAAAAATGAGATTTAAAATTACAATTTGATGGTGATTTGTGGAGCTTTTTTAGTATTTACATAGAGATGTTTTTGTGAAAAACTGTTATGAGTTTTGGTGACTGAATGATATATTTTTATACAAGTTTTAGCATTATTTTATATATATTTACATGCCAATTCATCAGTTCCCTTTTTACGCAAATAGATTATATCTGGAAATGAGATAAGGTGGATTTCCAAAGAAACATGAAGTTATTTCAAAGTGACATGATACTCCTTTAGTTGTTTTTTGAATGTTTACCAGAAAAAGAGTATCTAAAATTGCAGGTATTTTTGCTGTTTCAGTGTTTGGAGGTGAAGTTGATGCAGTGGATCCAAGGTCTGCTGGCGTCCGTCAGTATGTAGAGATGAAAACGACAAGAGAAATAGACACACACAGACAGATGGAAAACTTCAAAAGGTCTTTGAAATTTTAAAGTAATTTCAGTCTTGCTATCTTTATTTTTTTAGGAACAGTCTAGATTGCCTAACATACATGTATGATAAGTTTTCCCCAGAAATTTTGAAAGGCATGGTAGACGAAACACTTTTGGTGCATTTTCACCATTTCGAGGACACTTTTTTTTTTTCTCATTAAAAACAAAAAAATAATTGAAATAAAAATAAATGCAGTTAATGTGCTTGCTTTAATAAAGCAATGGCAAAATATATAACAGGGATTTTTATTAATTAATAACACATTTTCTGAGTGTATTATAAAGACAATTTTTGAATTAATTATTTATAAAGGTTTGTTTAATCTCAGGGCAGCATGACACTGATTAAGGCAAGATGGCACTATACTATCGAGTCATGGTGGATCACCATGCTAAAGCTATGGAAAACACTATGTTCATAATATATAGTTTAAGATGCTAGCAGTGATACTACTTTTTTAGATAGACTGAAGAGATGAGATGCAATGATTTAATATTTCAACATAATGAAAGTTTTATTACCTTTAATGACAATAAAGATAAAAAATAAATATGAAAAATTATTTTATGGAACTTTTATTAGGAAAGAAATGATGAAAAAAGCTTTTTCAACAAAATGGGGTCAAATGTATACAAAAGTTCTAATAGGCTCAGTTACTTGTAGTAAACATTTGTCAGTGTGGGTAATTTAAATGTCTTCTTTCAGTACATTTAAGGGAGCTGACTGTCAACCCAGTACATTTTATTTATGCTTATTTTTTCATTCTGTACTGTATTTAGTAAGTTTCCATGTTTCTATGATTATATACTGTCACAAATTTTATTCTACATATGTTTTTTCAAAAACTACTATAGAAAGGATAGTGTTCAGTTTACATCAATTTTTTGGTGGGGTTTTTTAAGTTATGTGTTCATTATTGTGTTAAATGTTTATTTCTTCAGATTCAAGCTGATTAAATGGTGGGCACAGAGTTTCCTTGTGGGCATTACAAAGATCGTATGTGGTTATCGTGATGATGATGGTGTGGTGCACAGAATTGAAGAGATGGATGTACCCAAACTACCAGATATGGCCAAGGTTTGAAATACATACGGTAGTAAACACGAATCACCCTCAATCACAAATAGCTGCAGCTAAAAAGTTAGCCAACTTTTATTAGCCATAATGAAAATGTTTTAGTCAAAATGAATGTGTGCAGTACATTGTATATACTACAACATGCAGAAGTCTCATTCTAAACATTTACATGAATTATGCTATTATAATTTAATGGTACTTGACAGTTATGAAGAACAGCAGCAGCTACGCGGCACATCGTTTTTAATTTCGGTCAATTCTTAAGTAAACATCCTGTCACATCTCACCCATGGCAGGCATAGCAGTATTAAATACTCTATTTAAAAGTTCAAGAGACTTTGAACTTTGTGCTTTATGTTTTTATATTTATTTATCTTTGTTGTAAATTGTAAGTCAGAGGTTGGTTTTTGGGGTTTTTTTTTTTTTTTACACCAAACATATATACATGTGTATATATATACACACTTAAAACAGTTTAAAAACTCTACTTATATTTAGTACTTGGTTTTCAGAATCTGAGGGATCCTTGGAATCCAGCCATATGTTTCAACTTTCTGGACCAGTTCCTGCAGTTCATTAAAAATATTGTGAAAGTGGATGATCCACAGTAAGTCTACATTTGTTTACACATCCTCTATATTATGTCAAAGAAAATCTCTTTATGAGTCAAACAATTCTAAGGAATATCAGAAATGTAATATACTTTTACGTTATGTAAACAAAGTCACATTCAGTACCACTATCACAGCATACCAACTGTTATAAAATAAACAAATCAACAAAATCTGGCAAGTTGACTGTAGCTAGATAGGACTATCAGAGACAGATGAATTGCATACGGGTGTATACTACCAAATAAAATCCCAAAGACGACAATAATAACATATATGGCTAAAACTCCCATCTTCAGCGTATCAGTCGACATAAATGCCACAGATATACCACCCCTCACCCTTAAAGTGAACAAGAAAAAATTGGGGGCCAAACTGCTCATTTCTGAGATAACGGGTAGCATCTATGACTACCCTAGTTCCGCACAAAATTTGAGTAGTTTTTTTTACAGTTACCCCATACATGTTTCAAGCACAAGGCTACTTGACACAGTGGTACCAGATGAAATAAAATTGCATACATTTTTTGCCCAGATGAAACTTTTTTTTTTTTACAACCAACACACTCACATTTATCACCAATCACAGGACTTGTGGTGTTAACTTCTCTATCAAAAGCTTGGTACACCTCGAACTTTGACCCAGCTGGAAGTTATTTGGTTTAGTGCTACCATAAAGACAGCAAACTTATCAGCAACATCTTCTGGTATAACATTACAGATTGTTTGCCTCAGTTGAATGTACCCAGTTCTTTAGTATAAATATAGTAAATTAAATTATTTGGTTGTAATTTTTTATGAGCATTTAGTTGAATATATAATTATATTTTCAAGCAAAAGTTAATAATGTGTGAGGGATGTCACCATTGTGCAACTTAGGATACAGGTATATAGCACCTTTAACTTAAACTTAATATTTTGTCTAAATAAAAGCATATGAACCTGTAAATTGTGTTGTCTGATCTCGGACAGGGGTCAAGGTAACTAGACCAGTTTTTATTATACGCTCATCTATGATGGGTTATGGTGTTGTCCATACATCCATCCGTCTGTTAACGTTTTCTTGTCTGGACCATATCTTGCATACAGATGCATACAGGACCATCAAGCCTCACAGTTATGAATGGCAGTGTGTCACGTACTATTACTAGATCTCTGTGACTTACTGCACATAACAGAAAATCCTTGTCCAGATCATATGTTGCATACAGATGCATACAGGACCATCAAACCTCACATGTAGGAACAGTTTGGGATGGTGGTGTGTTGCGTACTATTACTAGGTCACTGTGACCTACTTTTCACAGTCTACTGCACATAGCAAGAAATCCTTGTCTGGACCATATCTTGCATACATGATCATCAAACCTCGCATGTAGGAACAACTTGGGATGGCGGTGTGTGTCGAGTACTATTACTAGGTCACTGTAATACAAATAAACTGTTCATCCATCCCATTGCAAACATTTCACATAATTAGAATTGAATCATACCCGTAACGTATTCATTAATATCTATGGTTTTCTACCAAACTCCTGATGGGCATATCGTGTACCTCACTGGTACTCTTGTTTTAATGTGGCGAAGCACTGTTATAATACAGCTAAATTTGAATGACATCAGTATTCCAATGACGTCACTTTGCATGTCTTTACATTAATAATATACTTCGTACATGACATTTTCATTTTAAGCTCGCTGGAAAAATTCCAGTGCAAAATTGCAACTGAATAGTTTTTGTTTGTACATTACTAATGCACTTGACAGTGTTTGAAGAAAATCTTGTGATTAAGAAAATTGTACTACATGTATTTTTGTAAGATTGATTTCAAGTGAACTTACGGTAAAGATATGTGTATGAATCCAAAACAAGGGTGTAAGAAGTGACTGTTGTCGACCTTAACCACTGTGTTAAACTTTTTCTAGTGACATTTTCCACCTTAATACTGCATAGGTTGTTTGCATTTCAGGATTGTCTATTTGTGTCGCTGGTCTCCACATAAGGACATCACATGTTCCAGGCTGGAGCCCGATTCTTCCTTTGTGTTTTTACCAAAGTGGTTCACAGAGTGGAATGTTTGGAAGAAATGAACATTCTGGATTGTCAGCTGGTCTCTAGTAACACTTTCATCTGTTAACATAGCCTAGTTAATGATATAATTAAGTAATGTTTGTCATCAGAAACCAGAAACTGCAGCACTTGTTTTACAAGTTGGGTGGGTTGTAGCCCACTGGTGAAATGCTCACCTGATGTGCCGTCAGTCTAGGATCTATCTCTGGCGGTGAGCTCATTGGGTTATTTGTCATTCCAGCCAGTGCTCCACAGCTGGTATAACAAAGGCCATGGTATATACTATCCTGTCTGTGGGATGATGCATTTAAAAGATCCCTTGCTGCTAATTGAAAAGTGTAGCTCATTGAGTGGTGACAGCGGGTTTCCTCTCTAATTATCTCTGTGGTCTGTAATATGACTAATGACATATAACTGTAATTAAAATGTGTCAAGTGCATTGGTAAATAAAATATTTCTTTCTTTTTTTCTTTCTTGGTTTTCAAGAAACGGGATGTTGCTCATTGCTGGAGCACATGCCTGAGGAGCAACACAGGTTTTGTCCATCCCAGCTGGCACCCCATGTTTGGTGCGTCAAAGGCTGTGACATGTACTGTCCCATCTATGGGGAAAGTGTACATATAAAAGATCTCTTGCGGTTTTATCATTAGGAGTAGCCTATATAGTGGCAGCTGCTTTCTTCTCTATCAACCAAACGTTGAAATAATCACGCTACACCAAATAGGTGTAGTATTAATTACATTTCATAAAGGCAATGAAAATGTTAACAAAACAATAACCTAGATCAGTTAACCCTGTCATTTCCTCGTTGAAGGAAAATTACCAAACAGGACCAACAATTAAACATACTCAGAGGTGTGAGACCGTTTGACGCCATTTTGGCACATGGTAGTTGTCTACTTGTGTTTACTGGCCATGGTTGAACGAACTCGCAGAAAGTTATACTTTTGTTTCTAATCAAATGATCTGTTGAAAAAAATTACGTCCAGTCAAGTGATGCAAATTGTCTTTATTTTTTTAACAAATTATTTTGTATAATGGTTGTCCAGTTCTAGAAGATGAATATCAGGCCGACGGCATATAACCGTAAATAAAATGTGTTGAGTGCATTATTAAATAAAACATTTCCTTCCTGAATATCAGGATTAATGAACACATTTATAGTGTAGAGTTCGTTTTGTATTCTGGGTGTCCATAAGGTGGGGTTTCCGGACTACTGGACTACTGGAGCCTGGATTATCGAGGTCTTACTGTATATATATTTTGAATTATGTTTGTATATATATCTATGAAGAGCTCTTGTTGTCATCTTGTCAGTGTAAATACCATTTGTATAATAATTCCTCATATGCTGTCATTTGACGGCCTGATTGTACAAGGAAAGTGATTACCTTATAATTGGTGAACTCTAGAAGACTGTAGGCCGATAGATATTGTAAAAAGATCAGCTTAATAAAACCTTGTTCTGTTTGCTGGTAACCACACAAAACATCAATATGTAACTTGGTTTGTTGATGTAAAGTACTATTTCATGTTTAATACAGAACAAAACAACAAAAACTACACTCAGTACAAGTGGTGTTAAAATATAGTTAAAGGTAAGTTTCAAATAGAACATATAATTTTATGTTATACAAAAAATTGTGTACATATAGAATTTGATGGAAATAGGGCAATATGCAAAGAGTTTTAGAAAAGAAAGCTTAACCACGAACATGAATGTTTATATCATTTAACGTCCTATCTGATGAGGTCACTTTTTATTGGTACTTTGTTTTACTGTGTGTTATTGTTTATGAACCAAACAAATAATAAAAAAGGAAGACCTTTTAACATGATTATTTGTAAGTACATGTATCTTTTAAATTTAATTATATTGACTGCTAACAGAACCGTTTTCTTAGTATTAGGAAGTTAACTGACTTTCTGACATTGCCACTTACTTACTGCGCTTACTTGATGCGCGTTCGGTCTGGGATCAATCGCTATCAGTGGGTCCATTGGGCTATTTCTCTTTCCATCCAGTGCACCACAACTGGTATATCAAAGGCTGTGGTATGGGCTATCCTGTCTAATGGAAAAATGTAGTAGGTTTCCTCTCTAAGACTATAATATTATGTCGAAATTACTAAATACAATAGTCGATGGGGGCAGGACGTAGCCCAGTGGTAAAGCACTCACTTGATGTGCAGTTGGTTTGGGATCGATCCCAGTCAATGTTCCGACTGGGCTAACTCTCGTCGCTCCAGCCAGTGCACCACGACTGGTACATCAAAGGCTGTGATATGTGCTATCCTGTCTGTGGGATGGTGTATATAAAAGATCCCTTGCTGCTAATCGAAAAGAGTAGCCCATGAAGTGGCGTCAGCGGGTTTCCTCCCTCTAATATCTGTATGGTCCTTAACCATATGTCTGATGCCATATAACCGTAAATAAAATATGTTGAGTGCATTGTTAAATAACACAGTTCCTTCCTTCCAATAGCCGATGATTAATAAATCAGTGTTCTCTAGTGGGGTCATTAAACAAAACAAACTTTACTTTACATCTCTGTGTCTTATACAGGCATAACTGCATGTACACTTAAATAGTGAACTCGGTTTGGTCTCAAATACCATGTGCTCTCTTATTTTTTTCCATTAGTACATGTATAATCATATCTTTAATATTTGTGTTTGTTTCGAATTTACTGAAAGAACATTTTGGTTATTGTCCTATATCATAAGCTGTGGACTTGTGAATACAAGCAAATCAAGCTCCCCTTTCTTATGTGGACAGACAATAGCAAATCAAGATCCCCTTTCTTATGTGGACAGACAATAGCAAATCAAGCTCCTCTTTCTTATGTGGACAGACAATAGCAATTCATAGATCCTCTTTCTTATGTGGACAGACAATAGCAATTCATAGATCCTCTTTCTTATGTGGACAGACAATAGCAATTCATAGATCCTCTTTCTTATGTGGACAGACAATAGCAATTCATAGATCCTCTTTCTTATGTGGACAGACAATAGCAATTCATAGATCCTCTTTGCAGTGAGTTGTGGATCTTTTTCTAATTTTTGATATTTGACCAAAATATGGCAGCCATCTTTACATTTGGTCACCAAAAGAGCATTTAGCATCCCAATCCAATCATCTATCAAAATATTTCAGACACAAGGTATCAGACTGTGGATAACTAATAATCTGTGTTGGATCTCTTCACCAATTGTATGCTCAAATTAATATTCATTGGCTAAACAATGATAATAACTGCATCCTCATTTGCCTATTAATATGACATCAGGGCAAAGTAGAAAATTGTTAACAAACTGAATGCAACTTTATTGTTTGTTTAAAACAGCTTTAAGATACGTAAAAAAACATTAATGATTGCAGGGCTCGAGCTTAATGACAGCACCGGCGGCAATTGCCGTCGTTGAGATATCAATTACCATAGGTAAAGCTCCTCAACAATGGTAAAATGTATACACCTGGTGTACATTATCTGCTAGTATTTAACATTTGTACATTAGAAATATGTCTACATACAGCAAAATAACCTTTCAATCATGTTTATTTGCTGCAAATGTCACTTTAAAAAAGCAAATTGCCATAGGCAGGCACAAAATTGTCGTTGGTGGGCTGTTCTTAAGTTCGAGCCATGTGATTGTTCTTCAGTAATTATGCAATGTGGATGATGCTATGGACGAGTTGTGTTAGTTGACTTATTCGCTTTACAATAAAGCAAATAAATAAACAAAACCTGTCCAGCACTTGTGGATATCAAGTTTTATTTTATTTTTTTCACCATTTCACTATTCAGCACGCATACAAGCCACCATGCCATTTCATCACATAAACACTAAAGGCTTGCATTAGTCGTTTTTAAATTATTATTTGCAAAAATAGAATGATCAATATGTCCATATTACAAAGCTAAAACATTTTAGTGTGTTAAAAATATTTTATGTTATATTTAATGATCACATTAAAAATGTTGTTACCAGACTGTGATTATGCCCTCATAGACTATAATTTCAATCGGATTAAAATAAGCTCCACTGGTTAATAACTATTACATCTGATTTCAGTCAGATTGACTGTAATACCAGGCACCTTATGCCCTGAGAATAATAATTATAGGATATTAAACTAGCTTCTATTTCGTATTATGTTTATGTCCCATGGGAAATAATTTTCTACGAGGGACATAAACATGATAGGAAATGGTAGCGAGTTTAATATCCTATTTATTACCTATAATCGATCTTAATTTATATCACTCATCTCTTGTCTTGTCGCTGCTACAACTGTACGTCGTGTCTGCTTTTCACAACTGTATAGCTTTGTGTCGTCTGCCGTCAACTGACTCAGCTCATTGTTCATAACCTGTGTTTTTAACTGTATTTTGATATAGCTATAAATGTCGTGTAATACATTTTGCAATAAACATTTTTTTAATATTGGTCATTTTTTCTCCCTTATTCTTGTCATATATAGCGATTGAAATTTAGTCTTGTGTATTTTTTAATTGCTGGCTATTTCTCACATATTTGTCCGTTTTCGTTTTTTTTATGTACAGATCCATTTGATAATTATTCATTCTTCGCTTGCAAAAAAATGTCGGTACTCAAATAAATATCAGATTAAATTTGGTAGCATGTAGCGTATATGGACTTGAAAATCTGCGTCTGTTATTTAAAACTCACGTTTTCCGCACCTCAAATGTTAAATGTCAGATTTGTGTATGAATGTAATACGTGTCACACACCCCCACCCCCACCCCCTTACATATATGTACGTATACCGATCTTTCCGGTTTAAAACTACATTGGATACTAAAAGGAAGAGAAAGTATTATGTGTGGTGTTGGGGATAGGTTGGAATTTCATTATTGATTATATGAACACAAGGACTTGAATTATAAGGACCATGCACCTATTGTGTTCACAGGGGCGGGATGTAGCCCAGTGGTAAAGCGCTCGCTTGCGATCCCCGTCGGTGGGCCCATTAGGCTATTTCTCATCACAGCCGGTGCACCACGGCTGGTATATCAAAGGCCGCGGTATGTGCTATCCTGTCTGTGGGATGGTGCATATAAAAGATCCCTTGCTACTAATGGAAAAATGTAGCGGGTTTTCTCTCTAAGACTGTCAAAAATGACCATATGTTTGACATCCAATAGCCGATAATTAATAAATCAATGTGCTTTAGTGGTGTCGTTAAACAAAACAAACTTTACTATTGTGTTCACCGTGATCTAGACTACAATTAGCACATTTTTATCTTTAATAACTATATCTTTTTTTTCTTTATGTATGTACACATAAAAATAAACATCAACACCGACATATTTGCACCAATTCCATCATCTAATCAGTTAATATTTGCTCATGAAATCGATTATCGATTTTTATAATCGATAATCATAACGGCAAAGCTAAACATTAATTTTCGATTACAATCGACCATTGGAAGAACACTAATTATTTCTTTAATGCCACTTGGGCACATTTTACGCAATGCCTATTTGGCGTCTTAACATGATTAGGCCTATTTCTGTACATGGTAAGTGAATACGGGCCGAATTTACAAAACATGTTTGTCTTGTGTAACTAAATTTACAACGCTTAAACACCTGCGTTTATGAAAAACAGGCTTCGTAAATTCGGTACTAAGAGAGGAAATTGCTGCCGCCGGGTAGATTCATGCTTACTGACAAGCAGAAATTCATATTGAAAATACACCTCTCGTAGAAAGAGATGTGTAGCATGTACTAGTCAAGTGGGACGGAAAATCACACCCAAGACAACTGACGGATCGTACCTCAGGTCAACGGTCTACAACTAAGCTACATCTGGGAGTTAGAATTGTGGATGTTTGAAACGTAAAATCTATATATATTTAAAAATTACATTTCTTGATAAAACCTTAACCCTCTGCTACAAAAGCGTCTTGCAGGGTTGTGCGAATAAACTCCCATTTTGACGATCTCAGTAATTGGGAGCGGGTGGGTGGTGGGGATGTATTAATGTACCTTTAATTGGCCAGCGCAAATAATGGAAACACCTGCTAACCCTTTTCTTTATTTATTATGATTTGTTTGGTTCCATGTTGCAACCATAATTTAGCGACAGTCGTGTTACCATATTATGTAAACCAGTAAGTGAACCATCTCGTTTTGTTTTTATTTCTGTTTGCTGTTGTTGTTTTGTTTGGCTTTCTTTTTTTTTCTCTCTTTTTTTTTGTGGATTGGTGTGTTGGGGGATTTTTTAGGGGGTGGATGAGGTGAGGGTTGCATTACATGGTGTCTGTGAACTCTTATCTACGATGTGACACAGTGATTTGTCATGTCATGTGAGCAATTTTTATTTTTGCGTAGCCCAGTGGTAAAGCGTTCGCTTGATACGCGGTCGGTCCAGGATCGATTCCCGTCCAGTGGACCCATTGGGCTATTTCTCGTTCTTGCCAGTGCTCCACAACTGGTGTAACAAAGGCCGTGGTATGTACTATCCTGTCTGTGGGATGGTGCATATAAAAGATCCCTTGCTGCTAATCGAAAAGAGTAGCGCTTGAAGTGGCGACAGCGAGTTTCCTCTCTCAATATCTGTGTGGTCCTTAACCATATGTCCGACACTATATAACCGTGAATAAAATGTGTTGAGTGCGTCGTTAAATAAAACATTTCTTTCTTTTTCTTTCCATGTCACTGTTATGGCTACAATTTCCGAGAACGACCCTTATCCACTAAGAGAAATTCAATCAAACGACTGTATACCTAGACTAGAGCTCTACCACATTCCGGTATGAAGTAAAGGTGTCGTTTATCACTATAACAGCCAGTTTGGAACATACCACAGTTTTCAACATGGCCCAGATAGATGTTATCGTGTAATTGTTGCAGATGTCGCATGAAAAAATCTTTAGTTTTTCTTCTTGTTTTTACACACTTCGCCATTATTAGTTTCTTTAAGGAAATAATAAACCCTAACGCGTGGAGAGAAGAGATAACGGAAAGAACGCCAGATATCAGGTTCAATCGACCTCTGAATGCGAAGCTGTTCTCTTATTCTTTTCTTGTGATTGTGTTTATTTTAAGAACCCAATATTAAAAACTGAATCCATCTCGCCTCAGGTGGTCGCTTTACCACTGGATTATACATCTCGCTGTAGAATAATTTAGCAATATTTGGGAAGGGCCCGACCAAAATTTGGTCGAATTAAATGATTGTGCTTCTCGGCACCAAAGGAAATGTTCACAAGTGCGAACGATTGCGGTCGCTCGTTACATTTTTCTGCGCCTAACGTTTGTGTAACGTTAAACGTTTGTGTAACGTTTGTGCGGGATTTAACTCAGGCGGTTAAGTGCTGAGGTGCTTGCGTCGCAGGATCGAACCATCTTGGTGGATCCATTCAACTGATTGGGTTTTTTCTCGTTCCAATCAGTGCACCACCACTGGTCAAAGGCCGTGGTATGTGCTTTCCTGTCTGGGGAAAGTGCATATAAAGGATCCCTTGCTGTTAATGAAAACATATAACGGGTTTCCTCTGATGACTACGTGTCAGAATTACCAAATATTTGACATCCAATAGCCGATGATTAATTAATCAATGTGCTTCATTGGTGTCGTTAAACAAAACAAACCTTTGTTTAACGACCGCTAAAGCATATTGATTTATTAACAATCGGCTATTGGGTATCAAACATTTGGTTATTTTTCGACACGAAGTTTTAGAAAATACCATCAACATGTTTTTCAGTAAGTCGTAAAAGATCTTTTATATGCACTTTTCCGCAGGCAGGACAACATATACCATGGTTTTTGATTTACCTTTCGTGGGGAACTGGTTGGGAAGAGAAACTCAATCAGAGAATGGGTCCACCTAGATGATATAGTCTTAGAGAGAAAAGTTGCTACTTTTTTTTTTTTCATTAGTAGTAATGAATCTTTTATATGCACCATCCTACAGGCATGATAGTACATACCACGGCTGGAAAGAGAAATAGCCTGGCACCAGGCGAGCGTTTTACCACAGGGCTACGTTCTGTACGTGGTGTGATAAAAGTCAAAGTTAGATAGAAGACAATGATACCAGTTAAAATATTCGCGCTTCTCCGTTTCCAGAACACGCCACTAGTTGTTCACTTTGTCAGTGGTGGAGCCCTCGCAGAAATTCCTCTTAGTTCTAGGACTGATTTCTCTCGTTTTATTTTTAACCAGATGAATGAAGGAATGAATGAATGAATGTTTAACGACACCCCAGCACGAAAAATACATCGGCTATTGGGTGTCAAACTATGATAATGCAAACAAATAAAGTCATGATCAACATAAAAATTCAAGATTGAAATAAAAACAGCGTAAAGAACTGTGCAAAAATACAAATATCACAGATAGATACTGACTTTTACTCAAAATTTCATTTGTATCTCGAAGAAAACAAGGGGATTTGTGCTGTATTGGCCATTCTCAAAGAGAATGTTACACCCCTGCACCACGGTGAGGTTACAGCACGCGCTTTTTAACCAGTGTATAGGCGTACGGGCTTCCCATTTTTGTAATATGTGTGTGTGTGTGTGTGTGTGTGTGCGCGCGCGCGCGCGCGTGCATGCGCGCAGATAGACCGAATGTTTCTGTCTAGGGGGTCAGGCTGTTTTTTGCCCGAATTGAACAACATGCCTAAATCTGGATAACAACATCTATTCATATTACTGGTAAACAGCTATATAGGGTTGCAAACGAATCGCAACGCATTTTACATGGATTACCACTACTTTTGCTTGTAGAATGATGGAAATACATGGTAAAAAGACCTCAGGTTAACACATTTTGCCAAATATCTCTATCGTTTTGCACGAATTTGAGGATTTGCTCCAGCACTGGAGGGGGGGGGGGGGGGCAGCAGTTTCCTCTGCACCCCTGTATCATACGCTTATGCCACACTGATATATCAAGGGCCGTGGTATGTTGCAGTGGGTTTCTATCAATTACTACTTAGTCAAGGTGTCACAATATAACCAATAGACGAAACAATCTTGATTACTTGATCTTTCATACAATAATTGCTTCTTCTCCAACATTTTATGGCTCCAAATAGCAGTTTAAAAGCATGTTTTTCTCTCTTCTTTTTTTTTCCAGTGACTGGTAATCACCAAGGAATGCAAAACTCATGATGAGTTGTCCCAGCATATGGCAACTGCATACCACTATATAAAACATTTATTTTTAATTTCTTGAGCACCACAAACGATCTTTACTGTAGATGTTGTATCTTATGTCAGTTATTTTAATAATACTTGTATATTTGTTTATTTTAGTTGCTGGATCAACAACCGCCTGTTTTCACTCAGAATTTATATATTTGAAGTAAACACGTCGAACATGAAAGAGGTTTTACAGTAAGCACAACATATAACTCGTTGAAGTGAATGTCAAAACAGAACATGTCAATGGTTGCAAAATGTATGTATATAAGCAATGGAGGGCATATTTTAAAAGTGATCAACACGCCTAAATATTCAACTTAACAGCTCAAACTGGATTTTGCCTTCAATAAGTTTGTACATGTGAAAACAAATCCTGTTTAAGCTACTATAAAAATTAGGAATTCCAAAAAGCACATGGTTTACAAACATTAATATTCTAAACAAGAATATGTAATTAATATCCAGTTTTATTAATTAAAAGCCTTGTTAGCAGGAGGCATATTTAAATGTTTGTAAAGTCAGGAATGCCCTTTAAGAGTCGTGTATCATTTCCTAATGAAGTATAATGATGGAGAAAGCATTTTAAAATATATATCTCGGTGTGGTATAACGTGTTCATTAAAATTATACTGATGAAAAGAATGAACTTTTATTCCCACCCGGCACCAAAATATAATTTCCATCCGACACCAAAACTAAAGTGCCTAAAGAAGACAAAGGGTTAATCAGAGAAGCAAGTTTGTTAATCTACATTTCAAACATGTCTCTTGGTTATAAAAATACATTAGTTAATCAAAGTTTCCTCACATACTTTTTAAAAAAATTCTGTTAAGTTGGCATTTTTTATTTCTATAAATGTCCGACACTAAAACTATCTAAACTTCACTAAGTCAAAATAGGTTAATGAAGGAATATGTTATGCATGATATTTATGATTAGTATTCCTCCTGCCTTCTACAAACCATACCGGCTTCGGTGGCTTCGTGGTTAGGCCATTGGTCTACAGTCTGGTAGGTACTGGGTTCGGATCCCAGTCGAGGCATGGGATTTTTAATCCAGATACCGACTCCAAACCCTGAGTGAGTGCTCCGCAAGGCTCAATGGGTAGGTGTAAACCGCTTGCACCGACCAGTGATCCATAACTGGTTCAATAAAGGCCATGGTTTGCGCTATCCTGCCTGTGGGAAGCGCAAATAAAAGATCCCTTGCTGCTAATTGGAAAGAGTAGCCCATGTAGTGGCGACAGCGGGTTTCCTCTCAAAATCTGTGTGGTCCTTAACCATATGTCTGACGCCATATAACCGTAAATAAACTGTGTTGAGTGCATCGTTAAATAAAACATTTCTTTCTTTCTTTCTTTCCTACAAACCATATAACTTTACTTCCTAATGTGAATGACTTAAAAGGAAAACAAGGGCAAAGATTCAAATTCCATCTATCCGACACCAAAACTAGCATTTTGAAATTTGTCCTGGAATCAGTTATAAAACAACGGATCGATTGACGTTGATGGTCTCGGTCTCACCCTCTCCACGCCCTCCTTCCCAGCATAACTAATGCCCTACGACTGGGACATTAATAGATGAATGGATGAACGAATGATTGAATGAATATTTAACGACAACTCAACACAAATATACATATCGGCTATTGGGCGTCACAAAAGGTAAGTACGAGATATTAGTTTTTTTTTCTTTTTCGGAAGACGTAACCTGTGTGGCGGCAGCGGATTTCCTCTCTCTCTCTCTCTCTCTCTCTCTCTCTCTCTCTCTCTCTCTCTCTCTCTCTCTCTCTCTCTCTCTCTCTCTCTCTCTCTCTCACACACACACACACACGTGTGTGTGTTTTAATTATATATTTATATCATATGTTCAGTGGCTTTACTGAACATATATATATATATATATATATATATATATATATATATATATAAACACACACACACATGTATGTATGTATGTATGTATGTATGTATGTATGTATAATATTATATATATGTATATATATATGTATATATATATATATATATATATGTATATATATATATATATATATATATATATATATATATATATATATATTAAATGAGAAATGTAGCTTTACAAAAGACAGAAATATTTGGTCTAATATATATATTCTACTTTCGTTACCTATATAATTAACCTTTATAGAAGATTACAATGCTGTATTACAGTTAGTTAAAGTGTTTGTTTAAAGACACCACTTAGCACATTGATTAATTAATAATCAACTACTGGATGTCAAACATTGGTAATTGTGACACGTAGTCCGAGGGAGCCTGCTACATTTTACATCAAGGGATGTATTATATACACTTTCCCACAAACAGGTCAGCACATACCACGGCCTTTGATACACTAGTTGTGGAGCACTGGTTTGAACGTGGAAAAAGAAACAAAGAATAGGTTCACCAGAGGGCTTCAATTCAAGCATCTCAGGCGAGCGTTCTATTCACTGAGCTACATCCCGTCCCACAATGCTGTGTGGCAGTCGGTAATAA